>NW_027069861.1:43411-276158 GCF_002906115.3 Quercus suber | reverse complement strand
ACTAACTCTTGCATCTCATGCAGTAGCACAATTGAGATAGAAGCCAATATAACATATTAGCATTTCAATGGAGACTATGATCATATCATAAGCTATCTTCCATAAATGAATCATGTATAGGAAATTATGACAATGCTGAATCAAAACATGAATATGTACTTCAGCTCCTTTAAGCACCATGTCCAAAATTATTTCTTAGTTAATGTGATTCTACTAAAATAGTAGCTAGAGGACAAAATTTATGACAACTTTATATTGAGACCATGAACTTAAATACAGGACATTATCATTTTGCATCCAAAACCATATAATATGGAACCCGAAAACCATACTATACTAGGTGCAACGACAACCAAATCCCGCAATTAATATTCCTCGGAAGCGAGGTCATACCAATCACTATGATCAGGCGAGAATTATTCTCATTATTAATGCTATCATGGTAACTCTTACCAAACAAAAATAATTTGTCGCTTTTCCTTTAGCCTCTAAGTAATAATGACATAGCTCCAAAGGGAGGTTAACATTACACTTAGTCTAATGTACACCATTGCCTAGAATCAATGTGAGTCACCAAGTAACTCCACGGAAACGTGGTCGTTCTCAATGTAAAACACACTTCATCTATCATTAAGAAGTTTAATCTGTAGTACCATGAATTAAACACCCTCCGAAGGGAGTAAGGCATATACGCCAAGGCGAGGTGCCTAATCACACTACTATAAACCAGCAATGGAGGCTGTGAGACTCAACCCTTGAATCTCTCTCCCACTAGAAATTTTAAAACAAGTGGATTGTCTTGAAAACATTGTGACCTAATCACAATTTTAACCCTACACATAAAATGTGTTTAATTGTTAAATTCAATGTGATGTAACTATGTCACATCACAAAAGCGTAACGAACATTCGCGCAATCACAAAGAAGTTTAACCTTGTAATCCATGAAGTAAATACCCTCCGCATGGAATGCAAGACTCGAAGTCAAGACAAGGTATCTATTCACATTACAATAAACTTAACAAAAGGACTATTTCAGCACTCCCACTCGTTATTTGGGTTTTTCTTAAATAATTGTGATCCCATCACAACTAATAACCTTGCATTTGATAAAGACTCTAATCTTATTAGAATCACTAACTAAAATGGAAGTCCTAAACTATTTAGGATTTCTTAAACACTAATGAATCAAAAATTAGTTATATAGAACTCTATCCTTAATTTACTAGATAGAGTATTCTAATCTAATTAGAAACTATATAACTTTAATTAGAATTTTAATCTCATTAAAAACCTCTAATTAAAATAAATTAAGGACTTTCAATCATTAAATGATTTAGTACTAAGAGTTCTAGTTAACTAACAACTTTGATCTCATTAGGTCTATTAGTTAGAACCATGTGTAATCTAATCACACATAACCTTGCTCTTAAAAAACTTGAAAACACTTAGAAAAAATTATGATTTTCTTTCTTTCGATCGATCGAATGTGCCTCTCGAACGATCGAAAAAATTAAAAAATTCGAACTTGACCACCTGACTTGTTTGATCAATACATGATTGCCTCTCGATCGATCGAAAAACAAATTCGATCGATCGAATATCAATAAAAAATCAATCTAATTAAAAGGTCTGATCACTATTTCACTCGATCGATCGAAAGTGATTTTCGATCGATCGAAACTCGTGAAACTCAAATTTCTAGAAATTTTCTATGGCAGTTTTCTAGGGTTTTTCTTGAACAAACAACTAATCGTTTTTGACATTTTCATTGTTCTCTTCCAAAAACACTTTTTTGATTTTATCAATGAAGATTTTCAGATCAAACATTAGGGTTTTCAACATCAAGATCAAGAACCATAATAATGCTAGAAACATTGAAAACACAATCCTAATCTCATTAGGAATAAATTTCATAATTCTAGCATTAACTTACTGTTTGATCATAAAATAATATAATGCAAGGCAAGCATAAATATGAGAAATCCTTTATTAAACAATGAAAGATGACACCTTCATAAAAAGGATATAATTTGGGCAACTTCATCCTATACAAACGTTTTGCATATAAACCCATATATATAATATACAGATTTAATAGAATCCTTGTTGAATAAGAATTCCATGATCACAACACCAGTACACGTTTATTTTAAAGCTTTAACAAACATATAAACTAAAGCATGTTTACGGCAGATTGAATATGCCATATTCCACATGGGTCCACAATATACATATACGAATCCATCTAATATCTATGCACAATTGCCAACTTTATCCAGCCTGTGCAAAACAAAATTTCACACCTTGGATATGATGCAATTGTCTTATTATCATTATCCTTAATAAATGTTAACATGTCAATAGCATCAACAATAGTTATGGAATCAAATGCAACAACTATACGAAATTGCCTACTATATCCAAGAGAAGCAAAACGTCCAACCGGTGCAAGACCGTAATGCTCACACTCTTGACCGATATATCAGTTCCATTTAAAACTAATACCATGAATCATGTCAATGGTTTCCAAATCAACAATCAACAATCAATATATCATATATATATTAATCATGGCATTTGGTTTTAACAAACAGTGGTTCTGAAACAAAAATATGTAGAAACTTTAATGCAGAAAATAAAAACACCAAGAAAACGATTTTTCTTTAATTCTAAAATTCAATCACATGTTATACAAGCATGATATTGAAGACCGCTCTGATACCATTTGTTGGAAAAATCTGGTTTTTTATCTCATACAAAACACACGCAGCGGAAGCAACAAAAACAAAAAACGGATCTACTTCAATCATGAAAGATAAACATGTAACCATGAATTTTAGAATCAAAGAATAGAAAGCGTACCTTGATGCAGTGAATTTCAAAACCTTGACTTGAGAATACCTTTAATCTTCATCTCAATTCCACATGGTGCCCAAGATGTGTGGTCTCTCAATCAGTCCTTTTGTACATAGACTCTCAAAGAAAAATCCTTCTTCTTCTCCTTGTGGAGAAAAACTGATTTCTTTTTCTTTTCATCTTACGTACGTTTTAAATCTATTCTCATAGTTTCTTTATTTAATAACACTTATTAAATAATGACTGATTTTTAATTGGGTTAGCCTTTTGGGCCTACCCAATTGGGCTTTAGTTTGTGGCTTGAGATGGGACCAAAGGGACCAATAAGACACTAGGTTCAATGGGCCTTGGGTTTTTCCGTCAACTCTTGACAAGTCCAAAGTTACCATTAATTATATTCAATACCACTATAAGAATATAATTGCACTCTAGACCTTATTAATAAATTATATCCCAAGACTTTATTATACATTCAACCCCTTCATTAAAACATTCGTAGTAATACAAAGTCATTAATATTGACTGCCACTTTGAAGATTACTACATCTTAATCCTTGAGTACCCGGTTTAATCCTTTATGTTATTCATTATATATTTATGAAATTCAATTCCACAAATATATACTTTAGTAACTCTTTACTAAAATGGTTGGGCCCAACACTCTGAATAACCAAACCCATTAAACTTATCTCAAAGGAATATTTTATAACTCTGTTAAGAGATTATGAATTCCATCTTGAGAATATATGTTCCATCAACACTAAATGCGGTTACCCAACATACTGAGGTTTTGACCATAACTTATAGATCTCACTCCTGATATGTCAAAACAACTTACATCTCATGATCATGTCCACTATTCTCTCAGGATTTAGAGTTGATGTAAATAGAAGTCGTGAGATTTATTATTCAATTGACAGTCATTAGGAGAACAATAAATCTCACAGCGGTCCAGTTCAATATGTCTTAACTCTTAAAACATATCAACATACCAACTAGAAGTCTTCACTTCCATGATTAAGACAAATCATCTTAGTTGATATGTTATAGTCTTCACAGATGAAATACCCAATTTCATCACCGACTACGAACTAAAATTCTGAGTTTACAAAGAACTTGTGATTTATATCTTTCTGTGACTTTTCACATAAATCACATACTATGCATCTCATGGACTAAGATAATGTCCCATTTGTTCATAAATAGTCTCAAATAATTAAACAACTTAATTATTCATGACATGCAAATAAATTGGATTTTAGGGCACAAACCCTAACACCTGTTTCGGTTTATCCAGTGGAAACGAATATTTTAGTACGGCTTATTTCGGCGTACCGTTTCAAGGTGTTTCGGGGTTCCTAATAAATATATATATATATATATATTCTTATACAACATAAAATTATCAATTTAAGGAAGTAAATAACTAAATATTAAACAATACAAACTATTTTAGTCTTAAATCCTAACATTAAAAAATGTATTACTTTTTTAAGTTAAATAATAATACAAGTTAATGAAATAAATATTAAAAATGCTTAATTAACTGAGTTTATTTTTTTTTAATATCAAAATAAAGTTAAACAACTAAATATTAACTTGCTTAAACCCATAAATTTTTATTCTTTCTTTTTTCTTTCTTATTTATTTATTTATTTTTCCCCTTAATTACCCACTACATTAATTATTGAGTTTGTGTGAAACATTAGCTATCTACCACGTGGGCAAAGTGCAATACACATCCCAATAAAATAATTAAACAAATAGATAAAATCTCTTGATCTATCAGATGGTAGAATAAAAAAGAAATAAATTTTTTTAAATATCTCCCCCATTTATTACCCTACCTATCCCTACAACTCATTCTACACACTTCTGCTTCCCTCTCTTAACTCTTTCAAGTTCAAAATCCTCTTGAAGAAGAAGAACAATTCCTTCTGCTTATTGCCTTGTTCTTGATTCCAAAAGCAGATAAGTATGTATTTAATTTGTTTTCTCTTTCATTCTCTTTGTCTCACACACAAGCACTCTCTCATATCACCCCCATACCTCAAAACCTCCCTCTTTCTCTCTTTCTATTCTATTCGGGCCCATAACTCATACCGGCTGAATCTTGTATTTCAGCCAAAATTGATCGAAACGTCCTAACACTCACCGAAACAGACCAAAATTTAATCTAAGGTGGAACAAGGGGGATTACCATTCCGGTTTATATGCCAGTATGAGATTTTCCAGCCATTCCGGCTAGAGCGAAATGGATTTAATAACATTGGTTTTTGGAATGGGATGGTGGTCCCCACTTGATGAGTCAGTGCATGATTCATTCACCCCTCAAGTGAAGTGAGTGCGACCACTCTCTCTACACTAGTACGTATTTTAATGTTTGATTGTACTGTACAATATTGCAAGTGCAAAGGTATACGATACTTGTAAGATTTCCTTGTAAGATTTTGGAAATCTATTTGGTTAGGTACATGATAGATTGTGAATTTGTTATGATAAGAGGATCTTTTGGTGGGCCATTCGGGTGTAATCAATCAAGAGGGGGCGTTGATTGTAAATGAATCAAGTTGCTTATGAGGAGCTTGAACTCCAGTAAAAAAAAAAAATTTGTTTATGTTTGTTTGTTTGTTTAAAAAATAAGTTAAATTCAAGTCTAAGTTTAAACTCGACAATTAAATGAACTAGACCTAAAATTAATGGATAATTATTGGGTACTCTCGGATTACCATAAATGTATACTTCCTCCTATCACATAACTGTGGGTCTTACTAATTAAATTTATAGTGGGCCTTATAATTTATGTGAGAGGGGGGAGTACGTATTTGAAAGCTTGAAAATGTGTTGAAAACACAAGAGCTGTTTAGACCCCTAAATTAAAATTATGGCTCGATTGATTTTACACTAACTTAATACTAAGTGCGAAATAGTGTAAATGCAAGCGGATAAACAAACAAGCTACCCTAATCCATAAAGTTAACAACACAACAGTAAAATGGAATGTAAAAGAGTAGGGAAGAGAGATGCAAACATAAGATAACACACTGATGTGTTATCGAAGAGGAAACCAAAGAACTCGACGAAAAACCTCTCCACCGCCCTCCAAGCGGTAAATCGATCCACTAGACAATCAGTTGAGATACATGAGTTATCAAGAGACCCTCCAAGCCTAATCTACCCGATATACCTAAGCCCTCTAAGCTCCTACTCCAACAAGGCTTCTCGGAACCGTGTCTTGTCTAACTTTTCGGATCTCGCAATACGCCCAATTGCGTCCACCAAGCCTCACCGGCTTCTTTTGGCAAATCCCTAAAGCTCCCAAGCTCCAAAACACTCTCTACACTCTGAATAGGTGTGGGTTGTGTTTGGGTACAAATCTCCTCTTAAGGTATGACAATGGGAGAGGGAAGGAGAAAAAACTACAATGATTTCTCACTAAGGGTGAGTAGCTCTCTCTCTAAAAGATGGGTGTGTGTGTTTTAGAAAACCTATCTAGGGTTTTTCTCTTTGAATGGCCTCTTTTACGTTTGTGGGTAATGAGGGTATATATAATATGAGTGAAGGGTAAGAAAGTCACACTTAAAAATCCTCCAATCAGAATGTTTCGCAACTACCTCGTGGGAAGACCTTACCCGCGAGACACTCGCGAACACGACAGCCTGGCACAACTCTTCAGCTTCTAGTCATGTGCTTCTCACATGGCTCTTTCACGGGTTAATTTCTTGCAAACTTCTTGCAAAATCCACTGATCTTCATTTAAGCTTGAGTCTTCACCAACTTAATACTAAACCCAATACAATAAAATCCCACAAATTACAAGGAACAAAGTTAAAGCAATTACAACACATTTTGTCATGGAATAAAGCCAACATAAAAACATAGCTATAAATCACAACTTTACAATATTTATGATGCTCCCGGAGTATTCAATAATTTTCCAAAATTAATAATACATTTGTGAACAAACATTTGAACATTAAAGTAGATTCAAATTTATGTTGTATTATCATTATGTGTCTATATATAAACTTGTCCAAAAATATAATTATATAGTCTTGAAGCTGGACTGTTTAAGTTGATGGGTAATGAAATATAGAGTAGGATGCAATCTACACACTTAAAATTACACATTTTTGCTTCAAATTTTGGATTCATAATTTGCAATTTTGAGTTGAGGTAGCAATTAATGAACACATCATCACAACATATAGACGGAATGACTTAAATCAAAATGATATGTAACATTAGGGTCCAAATTTTAAATGGTGTCATATCTCATTAATACATATTAATTAATTTAGCACTTATATTTTTTTATAGATATAATAAAATTTAAATCTCTTTTTGGTATAGACATGATTTAAACTCAAAATCTTTTAATTAATAAAAAAAAAAAAATCCATATTTGACATTCAACCACATTTTTTTATTTCATTAGCATTCATTTATAGGAAATAAAAACTTAATAGATATAGTTAATCAGTACATATGCCAAAACAATTTTGTTAGTTTTTTTTTTTATATTTTTAAATTACTAGTTTTTAAGTTTATTATTACACGCCTCATTAAAAAAAAATGGATACTTCACATGTAAAAGTTAAAAAAAATACACCCCGTACGAAGCACATAGTTCAATAAGAGGTAGAAAGGTGTATAAGAAAAAAAGATCTTTGTAATATGATTTGGTGGGACGCGTCATTGATTTTGATGTTGGAGTTGAAAGATTCCCTCTACACACCTTTCATTGCCACCATACATCATCAAACATTTGAACATTAAAGTCGATTTAAATTTATAATATAATTTGTAATACAATCAAAGTGAGGCTTTCTTCCTTTTTTCTCCATACAGTTTGGAGTCTAAAGAAACTTTGCCTGCCTAGCCTCTACTTCGTTGTCCAAAACAATTGATTGAATGAAATAATTATGCCTATCCTTCATAATACTGAATAGAAACCATCAGTCTCAAAAATACTTTATACTCTACTAATTGTGATATGCCATGTGTATTTTATTTATTTTACTTATATTTTAAATTTTAGTTATTTTATAGGTGAAAGTTCAAAATGCGTATAAAGCACCTTTGAATGTTTAGGCCCCAAAATACAAAATATCAATTTAAGCTTATTATCAAACAATTAATGTGTGGAACATGAACATAAACTAAACACATAAATGATAAACAATCTAAGCCAATCATAATCACATCCACAGCAGAAAATAAAAGGCAAAGATAAAGGAAGAGAAATGCAAACACACGGACAACACGCGATGTGTTATCGAAGAGGAAACCGAAGCCCTCGGCGTAAAACCTCTCCGTCGCCCTCCAAGCGGTCAATAATCCACTAGAAAATGTAGTTGGGATACATGAACAGTAATAGACCCTCCAAGCCTAATCTACCCAGGTACCTAAGCCCTCCAAGCTTCTTGCTCCAACGAGGTTGCGCTGAACCTTTTTCTTTTCTAGCTTACCGGATTCTGCTATAGCCCATAGTATCAACCAATAACTATTGGTCCCTTCCAAACTGCTTCCCTCAGCACCAAAAGAACCTTCTCACAAACGTAGGTGTGGTGAGATAAAGATTTGGTCAATGACCTCTCAAGGGTATGACAATGGAGAGGAAGAAAGTAGAGGAATTTGTAGAGTCTCTAAGGTAAAGATTGGGGATGAGGCAATCTTGTTTTCTTTAGGGTTTCTCTCACAAAATTCTCTCTAAAAACTCTCTCAATTTAGTGGGTATAAGGGTCTATATATAGTGGTGTGTGTTTGGAATACGAAGAGACAGTTTTTGCCAAACAGGGCTGATTGGCGGCTTGACCTCGCGGCTTGTCTAAGTCGCGAGTTCAAGTCGTGACGTAACGGCCTGGCCAGCCTGGGACTTTTGTCCTGTAGTGTGACAGCTGGCTTGACCCTTCAGCTCCCCATGTGTGCATCTCACGTGCCTGCAGTTGGCAGCTTGCCAGTCGCGAGTCAGCCGCGAATCCTAGCCGCGAAACTCTGCTTTCTTGCACATACTTGAGCTTTTCTTCACATCTTCTCACATACTACCCTTACAATAATCCCACCTAAATACAGGGTTACTAAGTGCTTAAATTACAAGCAAATTGGCACAGAATAAAGCTAACAAGATGGTTGATAAATTTCAACCTTACAATAGGTAAAATAAAATGAATACATCATAACAAATTATGATTAGTGAAGTATAAAATGGAATAGAAATAGTGTTTTTGTATTCCATAGCACCACCATAGGTAATAAAGACAAACACAAATTATCTTTCAATTCCTACCATTTATTTATAAGAAAGGAAAATGATCCATGATCACAAAAGCCAAAACATACAAGCTAATTAGCTACCATTTATTTGAAAGTGCTTAGCAATATATATATATATATATGGGAGAGACTTCTGTCTAGTGACCAGTTCCACTGGACACGCTAGGATGCGGATACATGTCCAAAATTGGACACGTGTTCACATCTCAGCCTGTCCAATAAAACTGGTCACTGGACACAAGTCCTACCCTATATATATTACATAAAAGCAACTATTCCTATGAAGATTATATTTGGAATGGAGAGAAATGAGGGAGAGAAGAAAGGGAGGGGAAGAGTGCTGACATATACTAATATTTTAAAACAATTTGACTGGCACAAGGTTCAAAGTTGTTTTCTTACTGGTAGTAAGGCTAAGACCAGCTTCCTCTTCCATGTTGATATCTTCCTCTTTCATCCCATCAGGTAATTTCCAATTGAAACAATATAAAAGATTTGCAAGTGCAAGCTCAATTGTTGTTGTTGCCATATATATCCCAGGACAACCTCTTCGACCTGATCCAAAAGTCAATAACTCAAAATTTTGACCTTTATAATCAATGGAGTTATCCATGAACCTTTCTGGGATGAATTCTTCTGGGTTCTCCCAATATTTAGGATCTCGTCCTATTGCCCAGGCATTAACTTGTACTAACATTTTTGGGTAAATGTCATAACCATTGATCTTAAAGTGTGACATGGTTTCTCTTGGAACAAGTAGAGTTGCTGGAGGATGCAATCTAAAAGTTTCTTTAACTATCATCTTTAGATAATGAAGGTGGTCAGTGTCACTTTCAGTGACTTTCCCTTTATTTCCAATGAAATTTCTAACTTCATCTTGTGCTTTTTTCATCAATCTGGGGTTCTTAGCAAGCTCTGCCATCGCCCATATCATGGTAATTGCACCAGTGTCAACTCCACCAAAAAATATATCCTGATAAAAAAATATAGTAACAAGTAAGTAGATGAACATGGCTAATTTGATAAGGTAAGTAAAGTTTAAAAAAAAAAAAAAAAAAAAAAAAAAAAAAAAAAAAAAAAAAAAAAAAAAAAAAAGGGATTAGTAAAAGATTGGCAGCTTACAAAGATGATTGCCTTAATGTTATGTTTTGTGAACAAAGTAGCATCACCAGACTTAGCTTGCTCCCTTTCAATTCTTAATAGCACATCGATAATGTCTTCATGCTCTGGTTTTGTCTGCTCAGGATCAAGATGGAGATCAATGACCTGTTGGAATAAAGTATCCAACTCATGAAAAACCCTTTCAAGCCTTTTAAATCTACCAGAGAAAGTGTCTATAATCCATCCCACGAAGGGAAAGAATTCAGATGCATTGTAGCTTCCTATCATGGACGCTACCTCATCAAGCATTGCTTGAAACCTTTCATTGTCTAAGCCACTCCCGTAGAAACTCTTACCAAAACCAATCCTAAAAGTTATACTTGCAATGAGGGCAAACAGCTTCTCAGAAATATCAATAGGGGTTGCAGAAGATGCATAGTGAGATATAGAATCCATAAGCAAAGCAACTTCTTCTTCCCTAATGAATTGATAGGATTGCACCCTCTTCACGCTAAAAAGCTCAAGAACACATATTTTCCTTATTTCTCTCCAGTAATCACCATAAGGTGAAAGAGCTATGTCCCTATAATTGTAGGAAAAAACTTTAGAGCAAGCCAAGGGAGGTCTACTACAACAGGCAAAATCATGAACTTTTAAGATTTCTCTTGCTGCCTCAGCAGAAGATATTATAACAGTTCTTATGCCACTGAGTTGAAGGAGCATCACAGAGCCATATTTCTTGGAGAGTTGCCACATAGATTGGTGAGGCAACACACCAAGTTGGTGCAAGTTACCAATAATAGGGAGCTTAGGAGGGCTTGGTGGAAGGTTCTTTGAACTCCGCTTATCCATCTTTTTTTTCATGAGTAACAAAAGAGGGAGAACAAGGAGAAGAGGAAGCCATAAAGGTATGGTATCAAGAGCCATTGAAGCTATATCTTTTATGTCGAGTTAGTAAGTATCCTCTAAAATTGTTCGCCTATAAATAGCCCAAGATACCATATTGAATAAAAAAAAATCTGTATGTAAGTTTTTTGTCCCCATTAGGTGGTATGATAAACTTAAAAAGGAAAAATATTGCTTCACACTATTTCACACTATTGTCTGATAAAATTGCATACGTATGTTTGTAATCCCTATGAAAGTTTGGCAAATATCCATCATTATTGCATGCGAGACGACACATGTTATTGCATGTGAGACAACACCTATTAAGTATCCTCTAAAATTGTTCACTGATAAATAGCCTGAGATACCAAATTGAACCAAAAAAAAAAATCTACATGTTTTTTGTCCCCATTAGGCGGTATGATATACTTAAAAAGGAAAAATATTGCTTCACACTATTTCTTACACTTTGGTATACTACATCACATTTGCATGCGCGATGTACACAATTTTTTCAATTTTTACACTCTAGCTAGTATGTACTACGTTCACATTTGCATGAGTTTAATATGATTACATTTTTTTTTTTTTTTGATATCTCCATTTAAAATGGAGAAATATAATGGTATGTACAGCAGATATACATACAAAATGAATGTGATATATACTAAGTTCTCAAATTATTTGGTCAATGTTTTTGTCTTATCGAATATAATTGCATACATATGTTTCTAATCCCTATGAAAGTTTGGTAAATATCTATCATTATTGCACTGCTATAATATATGTATGTTTCTAATCCCTATGAAATTTTGGCAATCCCTATGAAAGTTTGGCAAATATCTGTCATTATTGCACCGCTATAATATATGTATGTTTCTAATCCCTATGAAAGTTTGGCAAACCAAATAAGATAAGCCCACACCACTATACTTCTTTTAACATCCCACCTATGCTTTCAAAATTCCACTCTTATCATCTTTTTTCTAGAATGTGGTGGAGTGAGCAAAGAAGACCAGCAAGTGAATTTTAAGCTTAACGTTAATTCTAGAGTCCAAAAACTGACCTCAAAAATCAAATTATACTTATCAATAGCTTTCACAAACATGTTACTAGTCCCATTTCCCATGCCCCACACTTGTCTGTGTGTATATATATATACATATTTGGCAATCATTAACATAACAAGGGACACAATATATTCTTGAAATCGAGGCTCTTCGACAATAATTTAACCATGTTTCATATTGTTTTAGATAATGACATTGGAGTGTACAATTCTATCACATCTTCATTCCAAAGGATGAGCTAGGCATGCAATAACAGCCAAACACATGTAAAGTTTTCATCTTATTAAGAGTAAATAATTGCAATCATCTATATATATCTAAAAGTTGAAGAGTAGCATTTATTGTTGCTACACTCCAGTTGAGCCACATCAGCGTCCACATCATTATCATTTTTCTTTCCAATCTTCCTATAATTTTTTTTAACATTTACTCATTTTTTTTTAATATTTATACTTTCTATAACCTTTCTCTATTCCATACCTTTTTATCTCCCCACTACCCTCTACCTTAATATAACTCTTCATCTTTCCCTTCATCTTCCTTTTTTTTGTCCTTTCTTATTCATGCACTCTTACTATAAATTTGTCATTCTCTCTTCCATTCTTTACATACTTTTCCCTCACAAAAAGAGTTTCTCTCTCTCTCTCTCTCTCTCTCTCTCTCTCTCTCTCAATTTTTTGGTGAATTTTTTTTATTTTTCTTGCATCTCTGCTTTAGGTTGATAATTGTTGTGTTCTTTAGAACTTTATATTGAGCTGATGCAATTTAGTTTTGTGATTTTTTTTTTCTCTCTTTAAATTTTAATTTTATTACATGTTTTTCTTCTTTAAATTCATAGTTTGGGTTGTTTTGAATTCACCTATTTAGTTGTTCTATATATGTTATTTTTGTACAACATGACATTTGTTCTATGAAATTCCTTTAGACTTGATACGTTATCTTTTCATTTGATTTTTTTTTTCTCTCCTCATGTGTAGTGATTGACTTCTAACAAAAACTATTCTATTTATACATTTATAAATCTATTTCTTCCTAATTCCAACCGTTTAAATTTTGTATGGGCCATGGATTCTATTGAGAAATTAATATGAAAAACAAAATAAAAGTAAAATAAATTCTACAATAATTTGCTTTATAGGGATTGACTCCTCTAAGTTATACATTGTTCCTTAAAAGTAGTGTGAGAGAAACTAATGTTTGGTCTATCTATGTAACTAATGTTTCTAATCTTTTGAAAGTTTGTGGAGCATATACCCTACTAATTAGGCCATCTAAATCATTTGAATTAAAAATCAACTGTAACATAAGGAACAAAGGGGTCATAATGCATTCATGCTCTCCTTATATCGTGATAAATCTGAGTAGTGGAATAGTATTATTGTTTAATTTACCACTATTACATATTTTTTCCTTAAAGCTACATACCATCGATCGTTACACCAAATGGATATTTCAAAGTTCATTTACATGATTACTTTGCTGTGTGGTGAGTTGAAATATTGTTGGGTAATGATAACGTTAGATTGAATGTGTAGCCTCTTAACTTGCAAAGGGTAAGTACTGATTTATCCTAAGTTTTTGTTATTGGAATTCTTTAGAGCTATCAATAGCATTTAAATTCAGTCAATATCAATAGCACTGCTACATTTGACCATTTAAATTCAGTCATATCCTCCATATCATTAAATTATTAATAAATTTTCTCTTTTTTTTTTTAATTTTTTTAAAAATTAAACATATAATGTTTTAATTAGAAACAAATAAATAAAAATTTCCTTATAAAATCGTACTCATTTTTTTTAACATTTACACTTTCTTCAACATTTCTCATTCCTTTCACATTTTTATCTCCCCACTACCGCCTACCTTAATATCACTCTTCATCTTTCCATTTATCTTCATTGATTTTGTTTCTTCTTATTCTTATCCTCTTATTATAAATTTTTCATTATCTTTTCTATTCTATATTTCTATGCATAATTTTCGCTCACAAAAAATGCTATTTCTCTCTCTCAATTTTTTGGTGGATTTTTTTATTTTTCTTGCATCTTTGCTTTAGGTTATTAATCTTTTGTATTTTTAAGAACTCTACTTTGATTTTATGGAATTTAGTTTTGTGTTTTAAGTTTTTTTTCTTTTTTGTTCTCTTTGATTGTTAAATGTTATCCTATTGCATTATAAAAAACATAATATTATTCTAATACATAGCATAATTTGGATAATTTTACCATATAATAATTTTACATAAGTTACATACACAAAAGTAAAACAATAATATATATATATATATATTTATGAGATAACTCTAAAAAAATTATCACGCGTAACGCGCGGGTGTGCGACTAGTTAACATAACAAGGGACACAATATATTCTTGAAATCAAGGCTCTTCAACAATAATTTAACCATGTTTCATATTGTTTTAGATAATGACATTGGAGTGTACAATTCTATCATGTCTTCATTCCAAAGGAGGAGCTAGGCATGCGATAACAGCCGAACACTTGTAAAATTTTCACCTTATTAAGATATAAGAACTTATATTGTAATTATCCTCATTCCTCAAATAAAAATTATTCTAAACATTTCTGTTGAAAACACTAGGAGGTGCTGTCAATTGAATTATAAGGCTCTTGACAATCTTGAATGAATATTATCAACTTATATCCAAAACTAACCACAATAATTCAATTGTACATGAAAAAAAAAAAATCTTCAAGAAAATAAAAGTCTAAAATCTCCTGTGCACAAAAACTAAATCACATAAAAACTAGATCTTATTCCAAAGAGCTTGATCTAGTTTAAAGTGCATTCATCTAAGCTAAGCCTGTGTTTGAAATGGGTTCAACTAAAACAAATTGCAAAACCTACAATCTTTATCGAGTTTTTAACTAATTGGGTGAACCCTGTATAGCCCATTTATTTTTTTCATTGTTGACACTAGAAAAAATGCCCAATGTGCGTATCTCAAGTATCAACCTCCTATATGTGAGGAGCTTCTTGGCAACGTGTAATCCAAGTGTGTGATTTGTGTCCTACACTAGGGTGATGTGGGTGTGAGTTTATTCTTTTTCTTTCCTTTTTAGAATCACCACTAACCATTGGGAGCCATTGGTCACCTATATGTCTAATCCCTTTATACCTATTTAACTAAGGATTTTCCTAAAGGTTCATAAGTTAAAGGGTAAAGCAAATGTCTTGAATAGAAGACATGAACTCGAAAGTTCTATTATGTGTAGAGAAGCTATTAGGCACCCTACAATGTCTATTCTAAGATAGTACATTATTTTGATTTAATCCTAATTTCTATCATTTGAAGTGTGACTCATTTATTTGGCATTTGGATTCAAGGAAACATGTGAGGATGCATGTACATGTGAGCATGTGAAAAGGTTTGTGCATGTGAGAATGCATGGCATGTGAGATGCATGTGCACATGAGGCATGCATAGATGAATTACTCTGTGCAAGAAACCTAACTCACTCCATTAAAATTTTTAGCATTGCAGAATAAACACTAATGAAAAGATTAGTGCTTAGGGGATAGGGATTTTTTGGCTTATTGATGGGCCATGGGCTTAATTGATTTGAAGTGTGACTCATTTATTGGGCATTTGGATTCAAGGAAACACGTGAGGATGTATGTACGTGTGAGCATGTGAAATTGCATGTGAAAATGTGGGTGCATGTGAGATACTAGTTACTAGCATACAAGATACTATGCACTAGCATGTGAGAAAATACAATTAGGCATGCATAGATGAATTATTCTAAGTGCAATAAATCTACCTCACTTAGTCACTCCATTAGAAGTTTATTACTTAGCACTGCAAAATAAAACACTAATGAAATGATTGGTGCTTAGGGGATGGGGATTTGTCGGCTTATTTTGATGGGTCATGGGCTTAATTGATTTAAAGCCATGGGCCAAGCACCATTTGAAAATTGATTTGTTTCTTTAGAAAAAGGCTTTTGAAATCCTTTTGAGTTTTTATGTAAAAAACCCTCCAAGGGTTTGTAGGAAACATCACATGATTTTTAGTTGGAAATATCCTCTAAGGATTTTAGAAAAATTTTGTTTTCTTTTTTTTTAAAAGTGGTGCAAACATCAAGACTTTTATTGTGGGATGGAGAACCTTCAATACCACCTATGGAGATTTCATCAAGATACACACACATCCAAGAGGGAAATGTCATGAACACAATATGTCAAATAAATTGGAATTGGCAATGATGAGATAAACATATTAGCATAATAAACATGTGAATTCCAAAGAGAATATCATGCAAATCTAATCTAACGTGTGAATTTATTGACAAAATTATTGCAAAAGACACATCATGTCACAACCCAAATCCATAGAATATGAATTTAGATGCATGACTAACTTGCTGATCTTACATAACTCAATAAGCATAATTAATTTAAACATAATTCAGTAAACTCCAAATAAACAATACTTTTAATAAATCTCTTACAATAACTAAAATCCACAATTTAGAAATAATCTCCAAATACTATAAAATCTAAAGTGGAATAAAAATAAATAAAAATTCTTTAAGGCTTCAAGTATTATTGATGCCGCCTAAAAACTCTCATGCTCTACCTTACACCTTACGAAGTAATCCAAAGGTTTTGTCTCACAACTAAACTGTAATCTGAAAATTGTAATTGATGGAGTAAGCCACACATCCAATAAGCAATTATACACACATACACAACAAAATAGAGTCAAACAAAGTACGAGTATTTTGAGTTTTCACAAATTCACTCAATAATATCAAATATAATTATTCCAAAACATATAATGAATCACATCTTAAAATCATTCAAAAACACATACATATAATTGATTAGAGCACAATTTCACATATACACAAATCACATATTCTCACATACAATCCTATGAGTGGATACCAACATCTAACCCTTGCTAGTGAGGGATAACACTTGTTCTTACATACAACCCTGTGAGCTGTCTTACACTTATACTTGATCAGTTCTAAAAACACTTATTTTAAGTCACATTCGCAAAAGCAAATTTTATACAAAATATAATAATTTTCATAATATTATTCCAAATAAATAGACATATCGAAGATCACAATATCGAATTTAAACGTAAATTAAAGGATGCTTGACTCTCTTAGGGAATGAATAAGAACTAAAGAGTTTATATAAATATTTTTAGAATTCTTGAGTAAGTTTGAAAACCCAATTTGCTAAAAGAAACGTCTAAAATACCATTTGGAAAATAAGAATATGACTTTGAAATCACTTGGTTTTCTTATTCTTGAAACTCAATTCCTTTCTGAAAATAGTTTCGTTTAGACATCATCTTTTAAATGAGATTTAGATGTTCAAAACTTTATTTAAAATTCAAAATTTCTCTTTAAAACATTATTTAAAAGTCAAAGTTTCTATTTAAATGACATAAAGAAATGCATTTTGATAAACTTTAGAAAACGTAAGCTTAAAAACATTACTTTTGAAAACTTTTGACTTCTAAGAACCTAATGAAACAAACTTGTGCATATTATGCATAATTACTTACAGCACTTGAATCACTTAAAAAAATTACTTTTGAAAACTTTTGACTTCTAAGAACCTAATGAACAAAACTTGTGGATATTATGCATAATTACTTACAACACTTGAATCACTCTGAAAGTCCAGCTGAAACACCCTCCAAAAAGTCTCAAAATACTCACCTATAATTAACCATGGAAATTACTTAATATCCTCCACAAAATATAAAACTTATCGAATTATACAAACTAACTCACTAACATTATACTTAGTTTAATTAAATAATAACACTGATGCAAGGCATCTCTACCCAAAAATAGGTTTCCTTGAATTTATCAAAATTCATAGGCAGTAGCCACAACTTTAGGATTTAATATATGTCCTAAACGAAAGGTAAAACCTTGACATGAATTTGGCTCTATAACCCCAAAGAAAAGCGCCAATGAAAAACGTTAAAGCCATCCTAATATATATATATAACCCCAATCGTTAAAGCCATATTCATGTTTAAGATTTGAAATTCCATGATTTTGTTCTAAAATATTAACTGTAGGCAATCTAGTGAAATCGTGTACTGACTACTAGCAATTTAATCTAATATATACATCTCTTGTTAGACCCAAAGTCCTCAAATTCAACGGGTAACCAGTATAAATTACAACACTACCATAAACATAAGAGTATAACCATCAAATCTTCAATAACGCTAATATACAAATATCTATCCACTGTAATCAAATTGGCATGACTTAATCTTACCATCTTGCCAAAACCATAAATATATCTCAAGATTTATAAACAGTATAGTAATATTAAGATGGGCTTCTCACCTTGATTTTGTAGCCAAACCTTATGCCGTTAAACAATTTTGCCTCCTTCTTCTCACGCTACCTCTCTCTCACCCCCTCAAATTTTCTTTGGCATCCACTTTTACTAAGAAACCCTTCTAATGAAAACCCTAATTTATCTTTTCCTCTACCTTATATTTTAACACATCAGAGATGTGGGCTTTGTGAGGTAGTAGGCTGGAGTTTAAAACCCACTTGAACTTATCTCTTCAGTCTCCTAGAAGCCCATAAAACATCTTCCTCTTTTATTTATTTATTATTTTAACTGCCGCACTAAATTGTATGTACTAAAACTTTAATTTTCTCACCTATTTTGGCAGCACCACAAAATTGTCTACTCCCATCTTACTGTGCACACACATATAGTACCTCAACTCTATATTAATAATGACGATGACGGTGATAATCATAAAATCAAATCGGGTTATTACACTTCATTTATTAATTTTAATGGAAATGAAAAGGAAACTAGTGACCTTGGACAAGGTTTTTGTCCAAACTAGTTTAAAGAGAAATATTCTAATCTCATCATACATCTTTTTATTAAATGTGACTTTTGAAAATCTAACTAGTAGATTACATGTTCTTTATGTTCTTAACACGCATGTTAAATTTCGTTCAAATCAGATGTTATTTACTATTCGATCTATAAACTTATGTCTTATGCATAATTTTTTACTAAAAACTTGAAATTTAAATATTTCATTGATGACATTGATATTGATCTCTAATTTTCTTGAAATTTTGCAAGCATGGAGAATATATTAAGAACATGAAATCTAATAGTTAGATTTTTAAAAATCACATGCAATAAAAAGATATATAAAGAGTTTGAATAGTTTCTCTTAGTTTGGAGAGGAGGTTTCCATTGACTTAGAGGCCAAAATGCAATTTATGAAGGTTTGGGGGCCAAAGTGTTATGTTGTAGAAAGTTTATGTGAATGGGCTGGTTGTTTGTTTTTGGGTATAAGGTTAAGTAGGCTTGAGAAAAATTATTGGGCCGATATTGCTGAGATTTTATAGAGTGGAGATTTGTTAATTTCGAATTAGGCTAGAATTTGAGCTGGGTTTATTACTTTATTTTATGGGCTTGACATACAGGTTTCAGACTGGGCCATGAGAGAGCTAGGCTTAGGCCGAGGGAGTTTAGTTGCTGGGCTGGTCCTAAGGACTGAGTTTAGACTTGGCTGGCACGGGTTGGACCTCATCAAATGGGTCAGGCAATACCTGATCCAATCCTCCCTTTCTTCACCGAATTGGTCTTTCCCTCTCTCTATTTTTCATTCTAGTACAAGCCCAAACCCATATCGGACCTCCATGGCTGAAACCCACTGAGTTCAAACAACCATCGAGGTGATTCTCCCAACCAAACTTAATCTCTCTCTCTAATCCGAGGCCTAAAGAAGGTCTAAGAGGCTTGTGGATTTGTTTTTGTGAATAGAGGTGTATGGGTTGAATGTTTGGCTACTGTGGTTTTTTGTTTTTGCATGAATGGTTTTGAAATTTATTGTGTTTGGTGTTTTGTTGTGAAAATCTGGTGTCTCTGTGAGTGAGAATAACGTAGAACTCAAATGTGTGTTGGTTTGTGTATAGAATATAGATTGTGGAAAAATGGTACTGTCAGTTTGGTTGAGAAGGAATACAGAAATGGGACAGGTTTAGGTCCAATGTCTAGTAGTACTAGACCCATTGAGATGATAACTTGTGTCCATTTTTAAACATGTGTCACCATCTGACCGGGTCCAATGCACTGGACCCAAACCATGTCTTATAGAAATCACCATAAGCAGAATGCAATATATATTCTTGAAATCGTGACCCTTGGACAATAATTTAAGCATGTTTCATATTATTTTAGATAATGGCATTAGAGTATACAATTCTATCATGTCTTCATTCCAATGGATGAGCTAGGCATGCCATAACAACCAAACACAAGTAAAGTTTTCACCTAAGTTTTCACCTTATTAAGATATAAGAACTTCGGACATAGTTATTATCCCAAATGAAAATTATCCTAAATGTTTTTGACTAAGAGGTATTGTAAGTTAAATTATAAGACTCTTGAGATTTTCAAATTAATATTATCAAATTAAATCCAAAACTAACTTCAATAATTCAATTGTGAAAAACAATATCCAAGAAAATAAAATTTTAAAATCTCATGCACAAAAAAACTAAATAACAGAAAAACCAAATCTTATTCCAAAGAGCATGATCTCGATTTCAAGTGCATTCATCTGAGATAGATTTGCATTTGAAATGGGTTGAACTAAGACAGATTGCAAAACCTAAGGATCTTTATCTAGTTTTTACCTAGTTGGATCAACCCTATATAACCCATTTATTTTTTTCACATACTAAAAAGTTAAGCAAATAAAAAAGAAACTAGAGAATATTTATTGTATATCCAAATAGGTTGTAATACAAGTTAGAACTCACTTGGTTATTGGAGAAATGTTGTGTAATCCCCATTTTGGAAGTGGAAAAGAGTTCTTATCTTTTTAGTAGAGGTAGAGTGAAGGAGACAATAGTAAACAAGTGGAAAAAATAAGATCAGTGAAGTAAGGCTGGCAATTGGGTTAACCCAAGTGTCAACTGAGAGTTGGATTGACCGATATTTCAATTGAGAGAGAGGTGAACTTCTCTATGAGTTATTGTTTATGAATTGGATCGACCAAGTTCCAGGCAAGATTATACAAAATTGTATTTTTTGCAGATTTTATAGCCAAACATTGTCCATTTGATATATAAATGTTTAGGAACGTTAGAAAACTATTTCAAACTATTTTTTTTTAATAGTTATAACATTTTATTTATGATTTTTTTTTTTGTTGCTAAATAACACTTTCTTTGTGATTATCTCATTTTATATATAACTTCATAATTTTCTCTTAAAGACATTTAAACTCATGTGGGTCTTCTTCATATTGTTATTTACAGAACCCAACAGGATTGATTGTATCTTGAAAACAAGTTTATAATAACCCTTTAACAACTTAAGTGTGGGTGTAGGGGTGCAAATATTGTTGAAGGAAGCGATTTCATTGTGCCTTGAAGCTATTACAATTTCTGTTTGCTCTTAAATTTGTCTTGTTTCTTAATTGTTCATTCCATTGTTCGCCAACAATCTTAGTCAATATTTACTGCAATAGAATGAGTAAACGATTTAGATTTGAAGAGGTTTTCAAAGAATGAATCAAGTATTATGAAGATTCAATGAAATAAGGCTTAAAGAAACAAGGGTTCTTCGTTGGCAAGATTAAGTGATGATTCTTTTATATTGTAGATACATTAAAAAGTCATGTTCATGATTGAACATTTAAAGTACAAATTCTAATATTGAAGAACATTTAAGGTGTGAATTCTTATAGACTAACCAAAAGAGTATAATATATAAATCTAACATGGGCTAGAGCCTAGAGGCATTTTTGGTTCTTACTTCAAAAAAGTAGGTGGGAAAAACACTTAGTGCAATCATATCATATCATATTATATATTATATACTATATAATAAAAGTTGGGCTTAAAAGCTATGTTTTAACAAAACATGTGACTTAAGTTTTCTTTGTATCAACTTTTTTTTTTCTTATGAAAAAAAAAGTCATAATTTGATAAATAATTTCGGACTCATCATATTACTTAGTAAGATAATTTTTTTAGGATTATCAATATAAATTTAATCGGAACTTTTTTATAGATAAATACAAATATTTAATTGTTGTTATCAAAATTTTTCCCACACCTTTTTTTTTCCCTATCCTAAAATCAGTAATGTTTGAAGTATCATAATTTTTTTTCTTCTAATTATCTATAACACATGTTTTTAAGATAAATTATTTTCTTTGATCAATTTTATCTCATTCAATCAAGACACTATCTCTTTGCTCACATTGCACACCACGCTTCTTCTAAAAAAAAAAAAAAAAAACATTGCACACCACACATATTAGACTTCCTCCTATCAATATTCTTCTCCGCATTTCTTAATAAGGTTGTGTTAAGGTTGTGTTACTTTATAGTTCTTTCTTTTCAATGCTACAATTATAATTTTTCCCATTTATGTTACTATTTATTTGTATTTTTTATTTTGTTTGGGTTGGTTTGATCTTCCTAGATAAGTAGTCTGTTTTTTTTTTTTTTTTTTTTTTTTTTTTTTTTTATGTTAGATGATTATAAAAAATATATATATATATATAATAATAATAAAAAAAATAAGAAAATGATAATAATATACATACCTTTAGGACGAAGGTTCCCTAACTCTCCTGTATAGGGGGCAAATGAATCCCTGCCAACCTCAACAGGGTGTCTAACCCAAAAACAAAAGACGAAGAAAAACTCTATCTTCCAATTCCTATCTGATGTGACAAGTGATTTTATTAGTCTACAATCTTTCCCTTTGGCTATGAATTGGTAAAAGCAAAGGGATTGGTTAATTTCTGAGGGCTTGTAGTGGTAAAGGAACTCGCCCATAGTAAGAGGACGATCCCCTTCAAATACCTCCCTACAAAAAACTTGCATAGAGATGACTAGCCTCCATGTGTTAGGACTAAACTGACATATTCCTAAGCCTAACCTGGTGAGTAACTCCCTAACAAAGGCATTAAGGGGCAAATTCCAGGGGGTTGTAGAAACATTTAGAGCAACTCCAGGAGGTTGTAGAAACATTTAGATTGACATGGTGTAACCCGTTCAGACATGGTGATGTTGACTCCAGGGGGTTGTAGACATGGTGAGTAACTCCAGGGGGTTGTAGAAACATTTAGATTGACATGGTGCAACCCATTCAGACATTAGAGCACTCAAAGTGCTATTTCAGGTCAAATTAACCAAAATTATCCTAGTCAACCCTAGGTTGACTAAAAGTCAAAGTCAGTCAAAATCATCCAAAAATGACATTTTTTATGTTTCTACATCAAACTCAAGCTACTCGGTGATGTTCATCGAGTTTAACTCGAGGTTGGCTCCTAGAGGCACTAGAACCCTAATTTTGATTTGACCATCAGAATGGATTGGGACTATTGCCATTGCGAAGATTATCAAATTCCCTTTCCAACGAATATCTAGAAAATCGTAAAAGTGCATCAGCATGCTTCCTAAGGCCATAACTTTTGATCCAATCGTTGAATTTTCAATTTCTTTAGTGTTTTGGAAACTAGATATCCAGAGCTTTCAAGGGACACCAAGATGAGCTCAATCCATGTCTGGGAAGGCCTTCAAATACATGTCTGAAGTTGAACTGGGAAAAGGCCAAAGTTGCTAACGTCAACAAGGTGGCCGCGCAGGCCTACAAGGTGTGCCAGCAACTGAAAAGTCACTTTTCAACTATAAAAGCCTCCAGACCCCTTATTTTCCAACAAAAAAAAATAAAATAAAAAATAAAATAAATAATTCAGGGAAGTTTTAGGCAAATTCTCTCTATCTCCTCTCTCTATTTTCTCTCCCAAATACATCAAAACACCCTCAAACACCTTAGATTCTCATCTTTTTTCTTCAATCTTCAAGGTAGTGTTCTTGCACTCAATCTTCCTCTTCTTGGTTCCATACCTTAGATTTGAGGTTTAGGGGTGTGGATGTAGCTTTTTAGCTACAATACACACCATTTTCCTTTTGTGGCTTTTCCTAGCTTCTTTTTGCTTAATAAAATGCTTTTATTGTTTTCCTTAGCGTTTTCTTTCTTCCTAGCATGTTCTTATAGTTTTACTAGCATGTTTCCTTGCTTATGCCATGATTTATTTCTTTGATGTTGTTGGCCTAGCCTTCTTGGGCTAGGATATGTCTAAATTTAATGTTTGTGCTTAAATCCACATGTTTTTAGATTCTCACATACAATCCTATGAGCGGATACCAACATCTAACCCCTGCTAGTGAGGGATCAACACTTATTCTCACATACAACCCTGTGAGCGGGCTTACACATATACTTGATCAATTCTAAAAACACTTATTTTCAGTCACATATCGCAAAAGAAAATTTTATACAAAATATAATAATTTCGTTAATATTTAGTTATTTCAAATAAATAGGCATATCGAAGATCACAATATCAAATTTAAACATAAATTAAAGGATGCTTGACTCTCTTAGGGAATGAATAAGAACTGAAGAGTTTATATACATATTTTTACAATTCTTGAGTAAGTTTGAAAAACCAAATTGCTAAAAGAAACGTCTAAAATACCATTTGGAAAATAAGAATATGACTTTGAAATCACTTGGTTTTAAACAGCATAAAGAACAAGAATCTTTTTAGAAAACTTATCTTGAAACTCAATTCCTTTTTGAAAATAGTTTCGTTTAGACATCATCTTTTAAATGAGATTTAGATGTTCAAAACTTTATTTAAAATTCAAAATTTCTCTTTAAAACATTATTTAAAAGTCGAAGTTTCTATTTAAATGACATAAAGAAATGCATTTTGATAAACTTTAGAAAACGTAAGATTAAAAACATTACTTTTGAAAACTTTTGACTTCTAAGAACCTAATGAACAAAACTTGTGCATATTACGCATAATTACTTACAGCACTTGAATCACTCTGAAAGTCCAGCTGAAACACGCTCTAAAAAGTCTCAAAATACTCTTAAATAGGACCTATAATTAACAGTGGAAATTACTTAATATCCTCCACAAAATATAAAACTTATCAAATTATACAAACTAACACACTAAGATTAAACTTAGCTTAATTAAATAATAACACTGATGCAAGGCATCTCTACCCAAAAATATGTTTCCTTGAATTTATCAAAACTCAAAGGCAGTAGCCAAAACTTTAGGATATAATATATGTCCTAAACGGAAAGTAAAACCTTGACATGAATTTGTCTCTACAACCCCAAAGAAAAACGCCAATGAAAAACGTTAAAGCCATTCTAATATATATAACCCCAATCGTTAAAGCCATATTCATGTTTAAGATTTGAAATTCCATGATTTTGTTCTAAAATACTAATCGTAGGCAACCTAGTGAAATTGTGTACAGACTACTAGCAATTTAATCTAATATATATCATCTTTTGTTAGACCCAAAGTCCTCAAATTCAACGGGTAACCAATATAAATTACAACACTACCATAAACATAAGAGTATAACCATCAGATCTTTATTTCAATAACACTAATATACAAACATCTATCCACTGTAATCAAATTAGCATGACTTAATTTTACCATGTTGCCAAAACCATAAATATATCTCAAGATTTATAAACAGTATAGTAATATTAAGATGGGGTTCTCACCTTGATTTCGTAGCCAAACCTTATGCCATTAAACAATTTTTCCTCCTTCTTCTCGCGCTACCTCTCTCTCTCCCCCTCAAATTTTCTTTGGCATCCACTTTTACTAAGAAACCCTTCTGATGAAAACCCTAATTTATCTTCTCATCTACCTTATATTTTAACACATCAGAGATGTGGGCTTGGTGAGGTAGTGGGATGGAATTTAAAGCCCACTTGAACTTATCTCTTTAGTCTCCAAGAGGCCCATAAAACATCTTCCTCTTTTATTTATTTATCAATTTTAACTACCGCACTAAATTGTATGCACTAAAACTTTAATTTTCTCACCTATTTTGGCAACACTACAAAATTGTCTACTCCCATCTTACTATGCACACACATATAGTACCTCAACTCTATATTAATAATGACGAGGAAATTAGTGACCTTGGACAAGGTTTTTCTCCAAACTAGTTTAAAGAGAAATATTCTAATCTCATCATATATCTTTTTATTAAATGTGAATTTTGAAAATCTAACAGGTGGATTACATGTTCTTTATGTTCTTAACGTGCATGTTAAATTTCGTTCAAATTAGATCTATAAACTTATGTCTTGTGCATAATTTTTTACCAAAAACTTGAAATTTAAATATTTCATTGATGACATTGTTATTGATCTCTAATCTTCTTGAAATTTTGCAAGCTTGGAGAATATATTAAGGACATGCAATCTAAGAGTTAGATTTTCAAAAATCACATGCAATAAAAAGATATATAAAGAGTTTGAATAGTTTCTCTTAGTTTGGAGATAAGGTTTCCATTGACTTAGGGGCCAAAATGCAATTTATGAAGGTTTGGGGGCCAAAGTGTTATGTTGTAGAAAGTTTTTGTGAATGAGCTGGTTGTTTGTTTTTGAGTATAAGGTTAAGTGGGCTTGAGAAAAATTATTGGGCCATTGGGCTGAGATTTTAAGGAGTGGAGATTTGTTAATTTCGAATTAGGCTAGAATTTGAGTTGGGTTTATTACTTTATTTTATGGGCTTGACATACAAGTTTCAGATTGGGCCATGAGAGAGCTAGGCTTAGACCAAGGGAGTTTAGTTGCTAAGCGGTCCTAAGGACTGAGTTCAAACTTGGCTGGCATGGGTTGGACCTCATCAAATGGGTCAGGCAAGAATGGTGGACAAGTATGTATCGCTTGCATACGAGAAATTAAAATTTTAATTATCTGGTCAAAAGCTATATCATTCTAATGGTTTAGATTTTATTTATTTTCTTCTTGTGGTTGGTTCATTCTAGCATGTTCGAAGTTTTGGGATGCCTAAAAAGTGTGGTCACACAAACATGTTATCACCATCAATCAAATGAAAAGGTTTGTTTTAAATGTACTACAAATTTATAGGCTCCAAAATATGATTTGGTGTGGGATCACTAATATTGAAGTCTTGGTTGTATATATTTTACATGATAGTAGTAAACATGAGTAGAATTCAATCAACCCAACCCAACACTTAAATCTATTATGCTTCTAAATTTACCCAACCACTATGCTTCCCACAAGTCTTCTTTTACACCTTACATATACTTAAATTGTCTTTCAATATATGCATGCATTATTATTTTACTAGATGTGATCAGCTACAAAAAAATATGCTTTATTATTATTATTTTGGGTCACTGACCAAATTCAAATATTTAGGTAAACCACATTAAGTTTTGGTTAAGTTAATAATTATAAGCCTTTTAAATATATGAATATAATGAGATTATGGTACGATTTGATTAAATTGAAATATAATTTCTAAGAAATATAAATAAAGCAAATGATTGCTCAATAAAGTATTAAACATCATTAATACCAATATATCATTTATAGTCCTAACAACTAATAGTTGTTCTTCATATATAAACTTTTTTCCCCCCAAATGTTTGTTTCAAGATATTGTAATATCATCAAGAAATTCACAATCCCTCAAAGGTAAAAAGTACTTTTAATGTCCTTTTTATTATTATTGCTAAAAAAACTACAACCCACTTATAAAACTCATTATATTGCAATTCCATTAGATATACAATCTGCTTCATTTAGTGGTTGACCCAAGATTTAAGTCTAACGGGGCAAGATTAAAAGACAATATTAAAAGAAAAATAATTTAAATATATTAATCCATAACAGTAACAAAATAAATTGTAAATAAACAATT
Organism: Quercus suber; assembly: GCF_002906115.3. Classification (NCBI taxonomy): domain Eukaryota; kingdom Viridiplantae; phylum Streptophyta; class Magnoliopsida; order Fagales; family Fagaceae; genus Quercus; species Quercus suber. The sequence continues at coordinate 248,154 of NW_027069861.1, read as the reverse complement.
GTAATTACAAGTATATGTTTCATATTGTTAAAAGAAAGAAACAAAAATAACAAATTCATAGTTACTAACAGTTGAAAGAAGAGATTAATGTAAATCTACAAAGTTTTTTTTTTTTTTTAGAAAAATAAATACATAAAGTTTAGACATCTAATTTGATTCCTTAAAATGAATTAAGAAAAAAAAATTCATCTATAAGTTTTTTATTTTATTTTATGAAATCTAAAAATATTAAAAATTTAGCAAATACTTGTAAACTTGTATATATGTCTTCTTGTCTTATTGCTACTTAAAATATGTAAAATTCAACATTTATTTCTCTATCCTTCTAAGTATTTAAAATTTAAGTTTATAACAAAAATTCAGATTTAAGTTTATAACAAAAATTTAGATTTTGAAATTGTAAAATAGTTAAGAAATAACGGCATTTCATCATTCATTTATGGGATAAGATATTTATGAGATGAGCAAGAAAGAAAGTGCTGTGAATAGTGAAATAGGTAAAAAATAAACATGTAAAAAACATGATACAATATAAAAACTAAAAAAAAAAACAAAATATGAGGTTAGGACTTAGGACTTAGACATGTCAGGGGAGCTTTATCCCTTATTTTTGGTATGTTTCTTTAAGGTGGGAGTGGGGCTTTTTTTAAAATTTTTTTTTTTTTAATCAGAGGAGTCAAAGTGTCAAACTTTTTTAAAATGTATCACTAATACAATAACTATAAGGCATTTTTACAGAGCCAGAGGGTGCAAGTGCCCCCCCTCGCACCATGCTGCCTCCGCCTCTGGCACCATTCCATTAGATTTCAAAAGCATAACATATTTTTACTAACTACACTTTTGAACAATAGAAAATGTCTTTTTTTGTTTTTTAGAAGAGTGTCATTTTGTATTACTTGAACTCTAAAACAAGACTATTTTACCCTTAATTTTAATAATGACCTCATATGTTTTTTTTTTTTTTTGTTGTTGTCAATTCTGGAGTTTTCCACCTACGTGAAATTATTATTTTACCCTTGAGTATTTGAAGAATTAATTTTAATAATTAAAATATAATTTCACCCTTGAGTATTTGAAGAATGAATTTTAATAATTAAAAATTATATGTTTGAAATATTTCAATAATCCATTGATCCATTCAAATTAGATCTATCACACCTATTTGTTTTGTTGGATGGAAGGAGAGAGAATGGAAGACATGTTCCATTTTCCTTTGTTTGGTTTAAAAAATAAAAGGAGATAAAAGAAATGTGGAGAGTATGACTTTTTTTTTTAATTTACTTTTATATCCTTGAAATTAATTATTACTTTATAATTTACAAAAATAAAATAATAAAATAAATTTTTTAAAAAGTGTTACATTCACAACACTTTACTGCAAATCCTAAGTGTTAAGGTTCTAATTTAAACCCACCACTAAAATGATATTTTTGCCTAATAATAATCAATATTAACTTTTTTTTTTTTTTTTCCAAAAGCAATCAATATTAACTTAGCATGTAGAATTTATTGCAAAAGTGTTATAAAATATTGTGCACGTCACATTTCTCAAGTTTTTAAAATTAATTTTTTTTTAAATTTTCACTGTGAAGTAATTTCTTTCCCTTCTAATTTTTCCCTTCACCTCCCTACTTTTTTCTCTTTTATTTCTTTCTTTTCCATGCAACCAAATGAAAAATAATAATAACACTAATACTAAAACTACAGATTAAAAAATATTTTAAAAAAAGGGGAATATAGAATCAAATGAAAAATAAAAATAATAATAAGAATTTATTAAAATCAAACCTATGTAATTCACAATTTTTTTAAAAAATAATAATAAAACTAGATATTAAAAAAAATTAAAAAGGGAAAATAGAATCAAAGGTTCCAGAAACAGTATACTCTAAGAGGGGGCGAAAAGGTAACTCAACCATGGTTCAGAACTTAAAAATCCGGCTATACATTAGTAAGGATGGTATAGCCCCGACGGACAGTTCAGATTAACGATCAGAAATGAATCCAACGACCGAGAACAGTTGACAAAGAACATTGTCTAATTGGTTAAAGGCTATTTCGGTTTCTCTTTCTCCTCTGCACCACAACTGTTGCGAAAACATAGCAAAAAAAAAAATTAAAAAAATAATCAAACAAAAAAAAAATCAATCTATCAAAATCTTAAATTAGGGTTAGAATTAGGGTTAGGGTTAGGGTTTCTTGGAGAGAGAGAGAGAGAGAGAGAGAGAGAGAGATGAAATGGAGATGGACTACGTGAGTGAGTTCCCTCATTCTCACATGGATCGGCGACCCAGAAAGAGACCCAAGTTAGCTTGGGACCTCGCTCAATCCAAAACAAACAAGGTACAGCTTTTTCTTCATTTTTTTGTGTAATACCTAGAAAAAAAAAATTAAAAGGAAGGTTATTTAAGTAAATTTGTTTATGGGGTCAATTTTATAATTAATATTTCTAAGGGATTTTTAGAAAATAAGGTTGAAACCCTAGCTATATATAAGCTTATTATGTCAACGTATATGGGGAGATATTTTAAGAGGGGAGACTACCCAAATTACTTCAGTAGAGAAGGTTTAATTGCAAGATTGAGGTAAGAGCTTAAGAATTTCTTTCTTGCCAATTCTAAGTTTTATTTAGAATTAGAGTATTTTTTTTTTTATGTGGGTATTTTGGCCAGTAGTGAAATTATTTAATTATTCAAGAGTTTTAATGATGCAAACGAAGAAAAGTTTGGATTTATTTTCAATAAACTAGACGCTATTACTGCAAATGCTTCTATGTTCAGTAACTTAAATCTTTATTTATGCCTTTTGCTGCGTTGAATGGAGATGGAATTTGCATATTTTTAGACTTCGTGAGATAAGTTTCTGCACAGCCCTTTATTTAAGGAATAGTATCAAATTATTGGAGTTGAGGTCTGACAAGTTAAAAAAAAGAAAAAAAAAAGAAAAAAAGAAAATTGTATACCCGTAAAAGCCTAGGTGCTTTGATAGAGATGATATAGTCATGTATTTAGTTTTGTCCTCATCTCAAAAGTGAGCTAAAGGTGGCAGGTGGCAGGAAAGTAAAGGAAATTATATATTATAAATATGTGGATTTTTTTGTGAGTTAATAATGAGAAATTATTAGTTTTTTTAGTAATTTCTCTTCTGGCCGGGTACCATTATAAGTTCTTCTTAAATGATTTAATTATTGAGTAAATGATACTTATAAAATTGTTTTAGATGAAATTTAAGGATTTTTAGAGGAAGTGTTAGGGAAAAGTTTCTTTTGGAATAGCTTTTGGAGGTAAGTAACATTATTCTAATAGGTTTTATTTTGCGTATTTTAACTATTGAAAATTGTTTACAGTTGCTACAATTTTATTTTTATTGTATTACTGATTTCAAGTAAAAAATTATCACAAATATATTTGATTATTGAATATATGATGTATTTTATTTAATTGTTTTTAGCTATACCGATTCAAAGTAAAGAATAAAGAACTTTCACAAATATACATGAGAATTGAATATAAGATTTATTTTATTTAATTGTTTTTGTTTTTAGCTATATTGATTTAAAGTAAAGAATTATAGAAATGTCACAAATAGATTTGAATATTGAATATATGATTATATGTATATATATATATATATGAATAGGATATATTTTTGTTAGAAACTATGATTTCATATACATGATTATGAACAATCTGACTATGAACTTATTCTGATACCCAGCCAATGAGGGTTATTCATTGGTACTCTGATACCCAGCCAATAGGGGTTGTTCATTGGTACTCTGATACCTAGCCAATTTATTCATTGGATTCTGATACCCAAACCAATGGGAGTTATTCATTGGTACTCTGATACCCAGCCAATGGGAGTTATTCATTGGTACTCTGATGCCCAATCACAAGGATATAGCGAGACCATAGTCACAAGGTTGTTAAGAATATGAATTACGTTTGAATATTTGAACTATTTTAAGTCCTTAAAACTGCATATGTGAATTTGGAAATGTTTGAGTATTTGAATTATTTTTTTTGGTCATTAAAACTGCTTATGTATCTTTTTGGAACATATTGTAAGTTATAGCTTTGATATATGGAAAACTGACTACTTTCCAAACCATCTATGATATATTTGTCAGATTAAAGTATGTGATCTATTTGTAATTTATTATTTTAAGACTATGAAACTGCTTCAATTATTTTGAAACACACATAGTATATTATAACTTTGAAAACACATATTACATCTTTTCCTTTACAGATCTATTGCTTGATAGAACTTATTAAGATTTTGGTTACTTATTGAGTTGTCAACTCACCCCCCCCCCCATGTGTGTTTTTTTTTTTTTTTTAAATAATTTTGCAAAGATTGCTTTTCTGTTTGGTTGATGAGAAACAGAGAGGTGAATACCTTAAAAAGAATAGTGGTTTAAGGTGAGGGAGGGGGAGAGGGGGGATGTTTTATTAATTATTTTTTTGTTTGGCGGAGTATGAATATATGGCTGTGTGTAGACTGAGTCAGGAATATATTGTGGGCAAGATTTTGAGAGTGGGACAAGCTTTGGACCTTCAAGGATACTACCAGACCATGCTAGTCTATTTGTAAAGGGGATTGGCTCAAAAAGGCTCTCCCCCATGGTGTGACGATGACAAAGATGGACATTACATGTTTGTGCTTGGAGATAATTTGACATCACGCTGTAATTACGCACAATCACCATTGAAAAGCTTTTGTTACATTCTATTAGCTGCCCCGAAGCATGATAAAATTTTCCACCAAACTATTGATCACAAGTTCATAGTCTTTTGTTATTTTCTTTACATAGCTTTCTAAAACTAAATTTATCCTCACTTTTAATTATTAGTTATGAGTGTGATTTATGAGTAGAAAATTACTGATATACGAATAGGAGGATAGTATTTAGGGTAGTGGAGATAATATGGAATTGGATAATAGATGGTTTATTTTCAGGCATTTTGTATAGGTTTTTATAGTTTCTTAGTGTCGTCAGTTCTCTGTCTTGTGCAACAGGAGTCTAAAACAGTCTTCATATTCAATCATCCTCACCCCAACTCCAAAAACCAAAAAAAGGAAATTCATCCATGTTAGGACATATGTGATTCACTTGTTAAGAACATATGTCACTCTTTTATGTAATTGGCTAATCTTTTGACAAAACGCAATTTACTTGTACTTTGGTAGATCTAGGTTGTGTTAAAATACTTCAAGGAACCATGTTTCAAGATCAAGTGTTGAAACCTTCAACTCTATCCAAGAAAACAAGCTGAAAGTGCAAAGTTACTAAAACTCGACAGCTAGCATGTGTCGAGATTTAAAGAAGCTGTTTTGCCCGTGACTTGACAGCTTCTATCTATCGAGGTTTATAAAATCAGAATTTCTGATATGCAATCTTGCGATGTTTTTCACACACAACATGCAATATTCTTTGCTACTCTTAATATATGTGTAGGTACAATGTGATTTGGCCATCACAAGGTTTTACATGTGTTAATGTATACTCACTAAACTGTTTTAACTTGTTTTTAAAATATAAAATTTGTTAGACTTGTTTAGTGTGTGTGTGTGTGTGTGTGTGTGTGTGTGTTTTTGAGGATCCAAGTGCTTAGTTTCTTCTTAAGAGATGTTTTTGAGAGCTTAATATGTTGATTGGATTAGTGTTTGAGTTGCATGTTGGATTGCATTCATATCTGTGTTTTTCTCTTCTCGAAAAACTGTTTTTAAAAGCTATCTCGACACCTCCTCGATACCTTGCTATCCGTTAAGCTTCGTAAGCTTTTTCTTATCGTAATCTCAACACCTCCTCGACACCTGGTGGATCGATCGAGAAATCTCCTGCCTCCTTGATAAATTCTCAACACTTGGCCGATCGATTGAGCTTTTGTCCTCAATCTGGTGTTTTATCCCTCGATGCCTACTTGACACCTTCAGCTGTCGACGTTCTTTTTCTCGACACCTCCCTCGATAGCTGTCTTGACACCTCTCGATACCTCATCTGTCAAGATTTACTGAGAAATGCTATATATACACCTCGTGCGATCCAGTTTTCATTTTCTCTCAATCTCTTTCTTGATAGCTCTCTGTTTTCTCTCCTAAACACTCTCATCTCACTCCAATCTTGCTCCTCAAGGTTTCTTCAAGCTTCCTCAAGTTTTTCTTCACTTGGTAAGCTTCCTATCTCTTCATTCTTCATGCATTTCATGATTTGAAACCTAGGTTTTGTGGTTTTTGAAAACTTTTAGGGTTTTTCAAAATTGATGAGTTTTTCTTGCAATTTTGGGTTAGGTTTTCATTTAAATGTGTTTAAAACCTCATTCATTGCATCACATTTGTATTATAATAGTATGTTCATGCATTTAGATGTGTGCAATATGTTTATGTGCTGGTAGGATTAGATTGGGCTGAACCTATGATGCTTTTTACTTAGCATGTCACATGTTCATGCATTTTCATGCATATGTACTCTATTTTCAATATATTTTGATATATTTGAAATGTTTTTGGACTTTTCTATTTGTCTCCTTCTCTCCCTCTCCCTTTTTGTTTATGTTAGTCGTGTCTATGGCACCTAAACGTAAGTCTGCTCCGTCTCGGAACCTTCTTCATTTCGGGCATCATCTTTTTCTTATGATACTACTCATTTTAACATTCGGTTCTGTGATGAGGATGCCCAAAAGGCCTACTCGGAGAACTTTTCTCGACGAGGTGTTCATTTGGAATGCAGAGTCATTTTGGCGAACTTCGTCGATACTAACCTTCTCAATGTCATTCACAGTCAAGGATGGACGTCACTGTGATGTCCCGGTATGCTTATTGAAGAGTTTTACTCCAACATGCACGGGATTGATTCTTCAGTACCTCTCTTTCACACTCGTGTTAGAGGTACGCATTTTGCTGTCACATCGCAGCTTGTTGTGGATGTGCTTCGAGTTCCGAGGGTAGAGCATCCTAACTACCCCGATTATGAGCGTCTGAGAACTATGTCCAAAGATGAGATAATGTCTGCTTTCTCTAAGCACCCATATGTTTGGGATGAGCATCAGTTTACACCATGTTGGCCTTTTGCTAAAGGTCCTAGATTCATGAACATGGTGATGACTTTTGTTTTTCACCCACTCTCTCACTATAACTCTATCACAGAGCCTCGTGCTCGCTTTTTGCTTTCCTTGTTAGAGCACCTCACTATAGATTTTCCTTCACACTTTTTTCTTTTCATCATAGATGTGTTTAGGGATATGGCTACCCGTGATAAGCACATCTTCCCTTCAGCTATCACGCGGATTCTACGCCACTTTTCTATTCTTTTTCCCTCTTCTGATCACTTTTCTGTCATGTGTGCCATAGATGCCACTACCGTAAAATGTAATGAGGCTCAGTTTAGGTCACGACAGGAGTTAGTAGCTCCTCCCTTTGGTTCGACTCCATCTCGTTCGGCACCCTCTCGGTCTGCTCTATCTACATCTACTCATTTCTCTTCTATGGGCAATGTATCTCTTGGAGACATCATGGTGTAGCTGCAGCGCATGGATGCTCACCTTGATACACTCTCTCAAAGTTGTATCAGGTGAACATTCATGTCAGTCGTATTGCACGATGGCAGGCGGCTATGGGTGGCTATGCTTTTGAGGCTACTCCTTCACCACCTCCTCTAGTGGCTTCTGATTCTGATGCTTCGGATGATGGTGATGATGATGATACTTTGGATGATGATGATGGAGATGCTAGCTTTACTAATGAGATGTCTACTTGACACTCTACCCTTTGTCACTCGTGACAAAAAAGGGGAGTAATTTTGGGATATGAAAGTAGTCATCTTAGGGGGAGAGTTAGTATAGGACTTTTTGTTAGAGGGAGTGTTGATACTTGAGGAATGTAGTGAGGATATGATGTATCTTTTCTTTTCTTTCTGTTATAGATATATTGTTCTTGTACATTGGATCTTATGATCATTTTTACATACTTTGTACTTATCTTTCTTATATGTTGATGTATGTTTCTTTCACCTACCTTACATGTGTTATTTTTTTTTTCTCTCTTTATACACATGCTTCTTATACTTGTATGCAATCTATTATTTCTGTTTCACACAAAGATGTCTTGATGAGTTTTGTTTAAAGTGTTTTAGAAATACAAGTTGTCAAAATCTACTTGTCATAAACTCTCTTCTTGCAAAGTTTTTCAAGAGTTTGTGTTAGGATAGATTTTATTGTATTCAACAAGTGAATATAAGTTGAGTGATTTATGACTTCTCTCATATCTCATTTGTTTGTTGTGGTTTTGTCACGGATTGCCAAATGAGGAGATTGTTAGAACATATGTGGTTCACTTCTTGAGAACATATGTCAATCTTTTGTGTAATTGGTTAATCTTTTGACAAAACACACTTTACTTGTATTTGGGTAGATCTAGGTTGTGTTGAAATACTTCAAGAAACTATGTTTCAAGATCAAGTGTTGAAGCCTTCAAGTCTGTCCAAGAAAACAAGTTGAAAGTGCAAAGTTACTAAAGCTCGACAGCTAGCATATGTCGAGATTTAAAGAAGCTGTTTTGCCCATGGCTCGACAACTTCTATCTATCGAGGTTTATAAAATCAGAATTTCTGATATGATTTCTTGGGATATGTGGATGTGTCTTTGGGCCTTCTTTTCTTCTAACCCTAGACATATAAAATGATTTTTTTAAGGGCCGTAAAAGAGTTCACAAGTTGCACAAGCATTGAGCAAACTCTGTTCAAGGGAATTGTGATCGGAGACAAAGTTTTGCCCTAGTTCATCTCTTCTGAAGAAGTTGCTATGTATGTGCACCTTTCGGTTTTGTGACCAAGCATCTTCTTGATCTTCATTGTGGCTGAACTGAAGAACTTTGCAGCCAATAACTCTTTCTAGTTGATGATTGAAGTCGCGTACTGGGATCCGCGCATTGATTAGTCATGTACTTGGGAGCCGTGCATCAAAAGGGGAAACTATCACTACAAAACAAGTCTAATTGGGTATTAGGGTAAGGGTTCAACTGTAGGTTGGTAAGGTACTTGGGATTCCTTTACTTGTAACCGCTTGTTGTAATAATAGTAGAGTTTCGGGAGTAGTGACTTAAAAATTACTCAGAGGGGTTTTTGCCGTCTAGTTTTCCCCATTCGTAAAAAAATTACCGATTTATTTATTTTCCACTGCTTAATTAGTTTATTAGTGATTTGTTTGTGCTATCACGCATTTACATGTTAAATTGATTAATTAATAATTTGGCGAATTAATTAATTAATTTAATCGGAATGGGTCAATACGTTTTTGGCCTATCAATTCACCCGAAAGTCATTATGCCTTTGGGATTAATCTCACCCAATGGATTTCCTTTATATTTATTTAATTTTTTCTTCATGTACCCTTTACACAATACTCTATCAGTTTGGTTTAGTAGTTCTTGCTCTGATTAAGTCGTTCCTGTGCGTGCTTTCCTTATTGCAGATAAGATCCACAGAAAGATTGGTGAAGGTTAGTATTTTTAACTCTCTGTTTGTATTCTTTTCTTTTTTTAAGTTGAGTTTCTTCGTACAATGCATTCCTCATCCAGTATCCCTTTCATTCTTCAGGCACCTTTGGTCAGGTTCTTGAATGCTGGGATAAGGAAACAAGGGAGATGGTTGCCATAAAAGTTGTGAGGAGTATTAAAAAGTACCGTGAAGCAGCAATGATAGAAATTGATGTGCTCCTGTTGCTTGGAAAATATGACAAAACTGGAAGTCGGTGAGTGTAGTTTTGCTTATAATATTATCTCTCCTTCTGCTTCATCAGTTTTGAGATGAATTTTATATTAGTGGACTGGTTTTACTCTTTGCAGTTGTGTACAAATACGGAATTGGTTTGACTATCGTAACCATATATGTATTGTAAGTATGAGTTGATTTATGATAACATGATTTTCCCAGCTTCATAAATATTTGTGCCTTAAGACTTGCCGCTGTGATTTAAATGGTCTTAACAAGTCTTTGAGATGCTTGGACCAAGCTTATACGATTTTCTCCGGAAAAATAATTATCGCCCATTTCCTGTTGATCTTGTCCGCGAGCTTGGCAAGCAACTATTGGAATGTGTGGCACGTGTGTAGTTGTTACTTCTGCTATTTCTTTTTTATCCTTGTCAATGTTGATGGAAACAGCTCTACTGGGAATTGCTTAAAAACCTTCTTTTACTGCTCGGGGAATTTTGTAACATTGTTTACATAATTTTTTCATTTTGGCGTTATACATGAAAACTCTATTGAGTTTGAGACGTAAAAGTATTTTTTAATAAAAATAATCTGATGGTATGTGTTCTTACGTTGGTTGTGGTCTACGAATTTGGCAGTCATGCACGATATGCGCCTTATTCACACCGACTTGAAGCCTGAGAACATACTTTTTGTTTCTCCAGAGTATGTAAAAGTACCTGACTACGAGGTACACCTTCTACTATGCACGTTCTCAATTTTTGCTTTTGTAGTTCCTTGAAGGAGGATTTCATGCAATAACTTTCAATCCACTACAGTTTACATCCGGTCACCAAAAGAGGGAACCTATTATAAGCGGTTGCCAAAGTCTAGCGCAATTAAGGTTATTGATTTTGGCAGCACAGCTTATGAGCATCAAGACCACAACTATATTGTCTCTACTAGACACTACCGTACCCCCGAGGTTATTCTTGGTATGCTAATGTTTTGACTGCTCTTTTGCCAGTTCTTCCTGTTCTATATCTTGTTGAAATTTATGGGTATAAGCTTTATATGTCTTTCCAGGACTTGGATGGAGTTATCCATGTGACATATGGAGTATTGGTTGTATCTTGGTAGAACTGTGCTCTGTATGTCTAACATCTCAGATCTATGTTGAATTGTAAGCCAGATGGCTGTACTGTGCAAGTGTTACAAATGCTGATAAAGAAATGCAATTGATTGCAGGGAGAAGCTTTATTTCAGACACATGAGAACTTAGAGCATCTAGCCATGATGGAAAGGGTTCTAGGCCCATTACCTCAGCACATGTTGAAAAGAGCTGAGTGCGTTCCCATTCAAGGACTTCCATTGATTATATCAGCATTTTTATGTCTATAGAAAACAGTAGTTCATCTATGTCTACAATTGTTTCTGTTTCAGCCGCCATGCAGAGAAGTATGTCAGCAGGTGTAGATTGGACTGGCCTGAAGGTGCAGCCTCTCGTCTTCAGGTGTGTATGATGTTGCCCTTTCCTAGCTTAACTTTTGGGACAAAATGTGGATAAACCTATGCATATGATTTTGGTCTGTGTTCTGCTTTGCTTTGGCAGAATCTAGTAATGCATCTTGTAGATCACTCAGCAGGGGATCTTATTGACCTATTGCAAGGTCAATAAGATATATATATATATATATATATAAAACCAAATAAAACTTCCTGGCAGTTAAGGTTGCTGGATCCGAACAAAGTCTGTTACACAATAACCTCAAAGAGTCTCTAACCAGAAGCTGGTCAATCTTCACGTGCAGAGAGTCCAGAATAACAAAATCATGTTGGTGTACGGTTCCTTTTTTAGCAAGCACATCAGTACTTTTCTAAGCAATGGGTGATCTTGGCTGAGATTTTTGAGTAAATTAAATTGGTAGTGTCATATTTAGTCAAGGTAATTTTTATTATGTAGGACCCATTATAAGAAAGAGTTGTCTTGGGAATGTGAAATTGAACATATGAGACAAGCTAAAATGATAAAATTGATGGAAATAAATGTGAACCCAGCGGAAAAATAACGGATTTACATCGTTCGAAATTGACAACATGCGTTAAGTAAATTTCAGAATTTAAGAACAAGAGAGCGTACCTTGAAGCGGTAAATTTCAAAACCGAAGATTGAAACACTTAGGAATACTTTTAATTTTCACTCCAATTCCACTAATGCCCAAGAAGTGTGGACTCTCAATTGGTTACAAAGGAATGGTTGGATAGTGACATACACTCACTTCCACACCATTACGATGTTGTTTTTTTCATTTACAAAATTCTGTACGTTTTTCCCTTTGTATCTAACCAATTATCTAATTAGGTTGGCCTTTTGGGCCTTTCCAATTGGGCTTAAGTGTGTGGCTTGGAGTGGGATCAAAAGGGACCAATAAGACACTAGCTCCAATAGACTTTGGCCTTTCTGTCAACTCTTGACAAGTCCAAAGTTACTATTAACTATATTTAATACCACTATATAAATATAGTTGCACTCTAGGCCTTATCTATAAATTATATCTTAAGACTTTATTATACATGCAACCCCTTCATAAAATATTCGTAGTAATACAACGTCATTAATGTAGACTGCCACTTTGTAAATTACTACATCTTAATCTTTGAGTACCCGGTTTAATCCTTTAATATTATTCATTATATATTTATGAAATCCAATTCCATAAATATATACTTTAATCTTACTAAAGTGGTTAGACCCAACTTTCTGAATAACAAACTCATTAAATTTATCTCAAGGGAATACTTTATATCTCCGTTAAGAGACTATGAATTCCATCTTGAGAATACGTGTTCCATCAACACTAAATGTGGCTGCCCAACATACTGAGGTTTTAACCATTGCTATAGATCTCACTCTTGATATATCAAAGTAACCTACACCTCATGATCAAGTCCATTATTCTCTCAAGATTAAGAGTTCATGCAAATACAAGTCGTGAGATTTATTATTCATATGACAGCCCTTAGGAAAATAATAAATCTCACAGTAGTTCAGTTCAATATGTCTTAACTCTTAAAACATATTAACACATCAAGCAGAAGTCTTTACTTCAATGATCAAGACAAATCATCGTGGTTGATATGTTATAGTCTTCGTAGATGAAATGCCCAATTTCATCACCGACTACAAACTATAATTCTGTGTTTACAAAGAACTTGTGATTTATATCTTCTGTGACTTTTCACATATTATGCATCTCATGGACTAAATGATAATGTCTGAATATTCATTGTACCATTATTTCAGATAATAATAAAACAAATTCACTAAACACAATATTAAGTCATACATAATGTCATACACAATGTCAAACTTAATATCATACATAGTATCATACAATAGGATTTAAAGGCACTAATCTTAACAATCTCCCACTTGCCCTAAAGACTATTGTGCACTAATCTAACTCCCATTCTCTCCAAATGTGACTCAAAAGTCTTTTGAGACAAGGCTTTAGTAAATGGATCTGCTAGATTATTCGCACTTTCAATCTTTGCTACCACCACATCTCCACGAGCAACAATATCTCGAATGATATGGTATTTCCTCTCAATGTGTTTTCCTTTCTTATGATTCCTTGGATCTTTAGATTATGCAACTACTCCACTGTTGTCACAAAACAATGTGATTGGAACTTACTCCATTGTCATTACACCAAGATCAGAAAGGAATTTCTTGAGCCATACAGCTTCCTTTGCTGCCTCACAAGCAGCAACATATTCTGCTTCCATGGTAGAGTCTGTAATACAAGATTGCTTAATACTCTACCAACTTATGGCTCCACCTCCCAAGGTGAAAACACATTCTGAAGTGGATTTTCTGAAATCTAGATCAGATTGAAAATCTGAATCTATATAGACAATAGGTATCAAATCCTCACTTCGGTAAACAAGCATATAATCTCTTGCTCTCTGTAGATACTTAGGAATATGCTTTACAGCTTGCCAATGTTTTGGTCCTGGATTTGATTGATATTGACTGACCATGCCAACTGAATAACAGATATCTGGTCTAGTACAAAGCATGGCATACATGAGACTTTCCACTGCAAAAGCATAAGGAACTTGTCTCATTATATTTTCTTCCTCTTGAGTCTTAGGCCTGTGGTCATCAGACAAAGGAACTCCATGTCTGAAAGGAAGTAATCCTTTCTTGGAGTTTTGCATGCTAAACCGTTCTAAAATCTTATCTTTATATCCAGCTTGTGATAAGTCTAACCTCTTATTCTTGCGATCTTGCCAAAGCTTGATCCCTAGAATAAAGTTAGCCTCACCCAAGTCCTTCATATCAAATTGGATTGACAACCAAACCTTTACTGATGACATTACCCCTACATCATTTCCAATGAGTAGAATATCATTAACATAAAGTACTAGGAACATTAGTACTTTATCACAATGTCTTTTGTACACACATGGTTCATCAAGAGTTTGCTCAAAACCAAATGACTTGATCGCTTGATCAAATCTGATGTTCCATGACCTAGATGCTTGCTTAAGTCCATAAATGGACCTTTTCAACTTGCATACCATATGCTTTTGGTTCTTTGCTATGAAACCTTCCGGTTGCATCATATAGATTTCCTCTTCAAGATTGCCATTGAGAAATGCAATCTTAACATCCATTTGCCAAATCTCATAATCATAATAAGCAGCAATGGATAAAAAAATTCTTATAGATTTAAGCATTGCTACTGGAGAAAAGGTTTCATCATAATCAATACCTTCTTTTTGTGTATACCCTTTCGCCACTAGCCTTACTTTAAAGGTTTCACCCTTTCTTTCTATCACTCTCTTCCTCTTGTAAACCCATTTGCAACCAACAGGTTTAATGCCGTTAGGCACCTCTACAAGCTCCCAAACTTGATTGGAATACATGGAATCTAATTCAAATTCATAGCTTGGACCCAATGATGTGCATCTATATCATTCATTGCCTCTTCATAGGTGTAGGGATCCGATTCAGTCTCTTCTGAGATAGTTTCATAAGTTTCTCCTAAACCTATGAATCTTATAGGAGGCCAAACAATTCTCCCACTACGACGAGGCACCTGTGTACTAGACATGTCATGAGTAGTATCTTGTGGTGTATCTAATACAGCCACATCATCCCTAGTTTCATCCATTTGTTGTTCATTTATAGGTTCATTCATTTCAGCCAACACAACTCTACTTCTAGGAGTAAAATTATTCATATAGTCATTTTCCAAGAATTTAACATTTGTACTAACAAAAACTTTGCTATCTTTACGACTATAGAGTAAATAACCCCTAGTTTCTTTTGGATAACCTACAAACAAACACACTTCTGATTTTGGTTCCAATTTATTAGGCTTCCCTTTTAACACATGTGCAGGACAACCCCAAAGGTGGAGATATTTCATACTAGGCTTACGCCCACTCCACAATTCCATGGGTATTTTGGGAACAGATTTTGATGGGACTAAATTCAAAAGATGTATTGCTGTATTTAAGGCATAACCCTAAAAAGAAATTGGTAAAGTTGAGTAACTCATCATGGACCTAACCATTTCTAAAAGAGTCCTATTCCTTCTTTCTACTACACCATTCTATTGGGGAGTTCCAGGTGCAGCCAATTGGGATACAATCCCATTTTGAGTTAAGTAATCCTTGAAAACCCCAAGAAGGTATTCACCACCATGATTAGATCGAATGGCTTTTATACATTTACCCAATTGATTCTCTACTTCAGCCCTAAACTCTTTGAACTTTTCAAAGGTTTCGAACTACCGTCTCATTAGGTACACATAACCATATCTTGAGTAATCATCGATACAAATGATGAAATACTCATAACCTCCTTTTGCTTGGATTGACATAGGACCACATACATCAGAATGCACTAGCTCTAGCAAATCTTGAGCTCTTCTACCTTTTGCATTAAAAGGTCGTTTGGTCATTTTACCTTCCAAACAAGATTCACAAACTGGAAATTCATCAAAGTCCATGGGCTCTAAGAGTCCATCTTTGATNCTAGGAGAACCCAGAAGAATTCATCCCAGAAAGGTTCATGGATAACTCCATTGATTATAAAGGTCAAAATTTTGAGTTATTGACATTTGGATCTGGTCGAAGAAGTTGTCCTGGGATGTATATGGCAACAGCAACAATTGAGCTTGCACTTGCAAATCTTTTATATTGTTTCAATTGGAAAACACCTGATGGGATGAAAGAGGAAGATATCAACATGGAAGAGGAAGCTGGTCTTAGCCTTACTACTAGTAAGAAAATAGCTTTGAACCTTGTGCCAATCAAATTGTTTTAAAATATTAGTATATGTCAGCACTCTTCCCCTCCCTTTCTTCTCTCCCCCATCTCACTCCATTCCAAATATAATCTTCATAGGAATAGTTGCTTTTATGTAATATATATAGGGTTGGGCTTGTGTCCAGTGACTAGTTTCATTGGATAGGCTAAGATGTGAACATGTGTCCAATTTTGGACATGCATCTGTATCCTAGCGTGTCTAGCGGAACTGGTCACTAGACAGAAGCCTCTCCCATATATATATATATATATATTGCTAAGCACTTTGAAATAAATGGTGGCCAATTAGCATGTATGTTTTGGCTTTTGCGATCATGGATCACTTTCCTTTCTTAAAAATAAATGGTAGGAATTGAAAGATAATTTGTGTTTGTCTTTATTACCTACAGTGGTGTTATGGAATACAAAACCACTATTTCTATTCCATTTTATATTTCACTAATCATAATTTATTATGATGTATTCATTTTATTTTACCTATAAAATAACTAAAATTAAAATAAAAATAAAAATAAAACACATGGCATCACAATCAGTAAAGTATAAAGTATTTTTGAGACTAATGGTTTCTATTCAGTATTATGAAGGATAGGCATAATTATTTCATTCAATCAATTGTTTTGGACAATGGAGCAGAGGTTAGGCGGGAAAATTTTCTTTAGACTTCAAACTGTATGGAGAAAAAAGAGAGGAAGAAAGCCTCACTTTGATCGTATTACAAATTATATTATAAATTTAAATCAACTTTAATGTTCAATGTTTGATCATGTATGGTGGCAATGAAAGGTGTGTAGAGGGAATCTTTCAACTCCAACATCAAAATCAATGACGCGTTCTACCAAATCATATTACAAAGATGTTTTTTTCTTATACACCTTTCTACCTCTTATTGAACTATGTGCTCTATACGGGGTGTCA
This sequence comes from Quercus suber, assembly GCF_002906115.3. Classification (NCBI taxonomy): domain Eukaryota; kingdom Viridiplantae; phylum Streptophyta; class Magnoliopsida; order Fagales; family Fagaceae; genus Quercus; species Quercus suber. The sequence continues at coordinate 231,198 of NW_027069861.1, read as the reverse complement.
TTTTTTTAACTTTTACATGTGAAGTATTCATTTTTTTTTAATGAGGTGTGTAATAATACACTTATAAACTAGTAATTTAAAAATAAAAATAAAAATAACAAAATTGTTTTGTCATATGTACTGATTAACAATATCTATTAAGTTTTTATTTCCTATAAATGAATGCTAATGAAAAAAAAAATGTGGTTGAACTTCAAATAGGGATTTTTATTTATTAATTAAAATATTTTGAGTTTAAATCATGTCTATACCAAAAAGAGATTTAAATTATATTATATCTATAAAAAAAAAAAATATATATATATATATATATAAGTGCTAAATTAATTAATATGTATTGATGAGATATGACACCATTTAAAATTTGGACCCTGATGTTACATATCCTTTTGACTTAAGTCATTCTTGTTCTCAAATTTTGAAATTTACTTAACACATGTTGTCAATTTCGAACGATGTAGATGCGTTATTTTTCCGCTGCGTTCACATTTATTTCCATCAAATATCAAAGCGGTCATCAATTTCGAATTGCATAACATGTTTTGTAAATTTTAGAATTAGAGATGATAGTTTCATATTGTTAGAAGATTATGTTTTAATTTTCTGCATATTGTTGAAACTATGATTTGATGAAAACTGAAATTGATGTTATGATGTTGTCTAAATTTAAATTTAAGTACGTTAAATTGAATTTTAAGGCTATAGCATCAATAGAATTCAGTTCTGACATCAATCACTATCTGTACTGTTCATATGTTGAATGTTTGTTCATGAAAAATGAAGAAAACTGCCTTAGAAAAATTTCTGGAAATTCGAGTTTCGCGATTTTCGATCGATCGAAAATCACTTTCGATCAATCAAGTGAAATAGTGATCAGACTTTTTAAATAAATTGATTTTCAATTGCTAGTCGATCGATCGAATTTGTTTTTTGATCGATCAAGAGGCGATCAAGTATCAATCGAACAAGTCAGGAGGTCAAATTTGAATTTTTTAATTTTTTCGATCGATCGAGGGGCACATTCGATCGATCGAAAGAAAGAATATCAAAATTTTTTCTAAGTGTTTTCACATGTAGAAATAGCAAGGCTATGTGTAATTAGATTATGCATGTTTCAAAATTAAAAACCTTTATTTTAAAACATCTAGTGGGAGAGAGATACAAGGGTTGCATCTCACGACCTCCATTGTCGGTTTAAAGTAGTGTGATTAAGCACCTCACCTTGGCGTATATGCCTTGCTCCCTTCGGAGGGTGTTTGATTCATGGTACAACAGGGTAAACTTTTTAAAGATAGATGAAATGTGTTTTAACATTGAGAACGATCACACTTCCGTGGAGTTACTTGGTTTTATATTTTTTTTTTTTATAGATATAATATAATTTAAATCTCTTTTTGGTATAGACATGATTTAAACTCAAAATATTTTAATTAATAAATAAAAATCCCTATTTGAAGTTCAACCACATTTTTTTTTTCATTAGCATTCATTTATAGGAAATAAAAACTTAATAGATATTGTTAATCAGTACATATGACAAAACAATTTTGTTATTTTTATTTTTATTTTTAAATTACTAGTTTATAAGTGTATTATTACACACCTCATTAAAAAAAAATGAATACTTCACATGTAAAAGTTAAAAAAATGACACCCCGTATAGAGCACATAGTTCAATAAGAGGTAGAAAGGTGTATAAGAAAAAAACATCTTTGTAATATGATTTGGTAGAACGCGTCATTGATTTTGATGTTGGAGTTGAAAGATTCCCTCTACACACCTTTCATTGCCACCATACATGATCAAACATTGAACATTAAAGTTGATTTAAATTTATAATATAATTTGTAATACGATCAAAGTGAGGCTTTCTTCCTCTCTTTTTTCTCCATACAGTTTGAAGTCTAAAGAAAATTTTCCCGCCTAACCTCTGCTCCATTGTCCAAAACAATTGATTGAATGAAATAATTATGCCTATCCTTCATAATACTGAATAGAAACCATTAGTCTCAAAAATACTTTATACTTTACTGATTGTGATGCCATGTGTTTTATTTTTATTTTTATTTTAATTTTAGTTATTTTATAGGTAAAATAAAATGAATACATCATAATAAATTATGATTAGTGAAATATAAAATGGAATAGAAATAGTGGTTTTGTATTCCATAACACCACTGTAGGTAATAAAGACAAACACAAATTATCTTTCAATTCCTACCATTTATTTTTAAGAAAGGAAAGTGATCCATGATCGCAAAAGCCAAAACATACATGCTAATTGGCCACCATTTATTTCAAAGTGCTTAGCAATATATATATATATATATATGGGAGAGGCTTCTGTCTAGTGACCAGTTCCGCTAGACACGCTAGGATACAGATGCATGTCCAAAATTGGACACATGTTCACATCTTAGCCTATCCAATGAAACTAGTCACTGGACACAAGCCCAACCCTATATATATTACATAAAAGCAACTATTCCTATGAAGATTATATTTGGAATGGAGTGAGATGGGGGAGAGAAGAAAGGGAGGGGAAGAGTGCTGACATATACTAATATTTTAAAACAATTTGATTGGCACAAGGTTCAAAGCTATTTTCTTACTAGTAGTAAGGCTAAGACCAGCTTCCTCTTCCATGTTGATATCTTCCTCTTTCATCCCATCAGGTGTTTTCCAATTGAAACAATATAAAAGATTTGCAAGTGCAAGCTCAATTGTTGCTGTTGCCATATACATCCCAGGACAACTTCTTCGACCAGATCCAAATGTCAATAACTCAAAATTTTGACCTTTATAATCAATGGAGTTATCCATGAACCTTTCTGGGATGAATTCTTCTGGGTTCTCCTAGTATTTAGGATCTCGTCCTATTGCCCAAACATTAACTTGTACTAACATTTTTGGGTAAATGTCATAACCGTTGATCTTAAAGTGTGACATGGTTTCTCTTGGAAAAAGTAGAGTTCCTGGAGGATGCAATCTAAAAGTTTCTTTAACTATCATCTTTAGATAATGAAGGTGGTCAATGTCGCTTTTAGTGACTTTCCCTTTATTTCCAATGAAATTTCTAACTTCATCTTGTGCTTTTTTCATCAATCGGGGGTTCTTAGCAAGCTCTGCCATCACCCATATCATGGTAACTGCACTAGTGTCAACTCCACCAAAAAATATATCCTGATAAACAAATATAGTAACAGGTAAGTATATGAACATGGGCTAATTTGATAAGGTAAGTAAAGTTAAAAAATAAAAAATAAACTTGGGATTAATAAAAGATTGGCAGCTTACAAAGAGAATTGCCTTAATGTTATCTTTTGTGAACCGAGCAGTATCGCCAGACTCAACTTGCTCCCTTTCAATTCTCAGTAGCACATCAATAATGTCTTCATGCTCTGGTTTTGTCCTCTCAGGATTAAGATGGAGATCAATGACCTGTTGGAATAAAGTATCCAACTCATGAAAAACCCTTTCAAACCTTTTAAATCTACCAGAGAAAGTGTCTATAATCCACCCCACGAAGGGAAAGAATTCAAATGCATTGTAGCTTCCTATCATGGACACTACCTCTTCAACCATTGCTTGAAACCTTTCATTGTCTAAACCACTCCCGCGGAAACTCTTACCAAAACCAATCCTAAAAGTTATACTTGCAGTGAGGGCAAACAACTTCTCAGAAAGATCAATAGGGGTTGCAAAAGATGCATAGTGAGATATAGAATCCACAAGCAAAGCAACTTCTTCTTCCCTAATGAACTGATAGGAATGCACCCTCTTCATGCTAAAAAGCTCAAGAACACATATTTTCCTTATCTCTCTCCAGTAATCACCATAAGGTGCAAAAGCCATGTCCTTATAATTGTAGGAAAAAACTTTAGAGCAAGCTAAAGGAGGTCTACTGCAACAGGCAAGATCGTGACCTTTTAAGACTTCTCTTGCTGCCTCAGTAGAAGATATTATGACAGTTCTTACGCCATTGAGTTGAAGGAGCATCACAGAGCCATATTTCTTGGAGAGTTGCCACATAGATTGGTGAGGCAACACACCAAGTTGGTGCAAGTTACCTATAATAGGGAGCTTAGGAGGGCTTGGTGGAAGGTTCTTTGAACTCCACTCATCCATCTTTTTTTTCATGAGCAACAAAAGAGGGAGAACAAGGAGAAGAGGAAGCCATAAAGGTATGGTATCAAGAGCCATTGAAGCTATATCTTTTATCTCAAGTTAGTAAGTATCCTCTAAAATTGTTCACCTATAAATAGCCCAAGATACTAGATTTAACCCAAAAAAAAAAATATGTATGTAAGTTTTTTGTCCCCATTAGGAGGTATGATATACTTAAAAAGGAAAATCTTGCTTCACACTATTTCTTACACTCTAGTATACTACACATTTGCATGCGCAATGTACACAATTTTTTCAATTTTTACACTCTAGCTAATATGTACAACGTCCACATTTGCATGAGTGTAATATGATTTTTTTTTTTTTTTTTTTTTTATATCCTCATTTAAAATGGAGAAATATAATGGTATGTACTGCTAATATAAATACAAAATCAATGTAATATACACTAAGTTCTCAAATTATTTGGTCAGTGTTTTTGTCTTGTTGGATAAAATTGCATTATTATGTTTCTAAGCCCTATGAAAGTTTGGAAAATATTCGTCATTCTTGCACTGCTATAATATACGACTGTTTCTAATCCCTCTGAAAGTTTGGCAAATATACATATGTTTCTTACTGGTCTTCTTCTCATTTTTTTTGGAATGTGGTGGAGTGAGAAAAGAAGACTAGTAAGTGAATTTTATGCTAAACGTTAATTCTAGAGTCCAAAAACTGATGTTAAAAATCAAATTATACTTATCAATCACTTTCGCAAGCATGTTACTAGTCCCATTTCCCATCCCTCACACTTGTCTGTGTGTTTATATATATAGATATTTGGCAATCATTAACATAACACACTTGTCCGTGTGTGTATATACATATTGCATACGAGACGGCACCCAATAAGATAAGCTAACACCGCTATATTCTTTTTAACATCCCACCTATGCTTTCAAAATTCCATTCTTATCAACTTTTTTTGGAATGTCATGGAGTGAGAAAAGAAGACCAGTAAGTGAATTTTAAGTTAAACGTTAATTCTGGAGTCTCAAAACCGACCTCAAAAATCAAGTTATACTTATCAATCACTTTCGCAGGCATGTTACAAGTCCAATTTCCCAAGCCCCAAACTTGTTCGTGTGTGTATATATATACATATTTAGCAATCTTTAACATCACACACTTGTCTGTGTGTGTATATGCATATTGCATGCGAGACGACACCCAATAAGATAAGCCCACACCGCTATACTCCTTTTAACATCCCACCTATGCTATCAAAATTCCAGCCTTATCATCTTTTTTCCAAAATGTGGTGGAGTGAGGAACAAAGGCCAGTAAGTGAATTTTAACCTAAACTTTGATTCTAGAGTCTAAAAACCAACCTCAAAAATCAAGTTATACTTATCAATAACTTTCGCAGGCATTTTACTAGTCCCATTTCCCATGCCCCACACTTGTCTGTCTGTTTACATATATATATATATATACATATACATATTTGGCAATCATTAACATAACACACTCGTCTGTGTGTGTATATGCATATTGCATGCGAGACAACACTCGATAAAATAAGCCCACACTACTGTACTCCTTTTAACATCCCACCTATGCTTCCAAAATTCCACACTTCTCATCTTTTTTCTAGAATGTGGTGGAGTGACAAAAGAAGACCAGCAAGTGAATTATAAGCTAAGCATTAATTCTAGAGTCTAAAAAATGACCTCAAAAATCAAATTATAATTAACAATCACTTTCGCAGGCATGTTACTAGTCCCACTTCCCATGCCCCAAACTTGTCTCTATGTGTATATATATGCATATTTGCCAATCATTAACATAACACACTTCTCCATTTTGTATATACATATTGCATGTGAGACGACACACGATAAGATAAGCCCACACTGCTATACCCCTTTTAACATCCCACCAATGCTTTCAAAATTCCCCTCTTATCATCTTTTTTCTGGAATGTGGTAGAGTGAGAAAAGAGGACCAGTAAGTGAATTCTAAGCTAAACGTTAATTCTAGAGTGTGAAAACTGACGTCAAAAATCAAATTATACATATCAATCACTTTCGTAAGCACGTTACTAGTCCCAATTCCCATGCCCCAAACTTGTTCGTGTGTGTACACATATACATATTTGGCAATCTTTAACATAACACGCTTGTTTGTGTGTGTATATACATATTGCAAGTGAGACAACACCCAACAAGATAAGCCCACACCGCTATACTCCTTTTAACATCCCACCTATGCTTTCAAAATTCCAGTCTTATCATCTTTATTCCAAAATGTGGTGGAGTGAGGAACGAAGGCCAGTAAGTGAATTTTAACCTAAACTTTGATTCTCTACTCTAAAAACTGAAATTAAAAATCAAGTTATACTTATCAATAACTTTCGCAGGCATTTTACCAGTCCCATTTCCCATGCCCCACACTTTTCTGTGTGTTTATATATATATATATATATACATATTTGGCAGTCATTAACGTCACACACTTGTCCGTGTGTGTATATATATATATTGCATGTGAGACGACACAAAATAAGATAAGCCAAAACCACCATACTAATTTTAATATCCCACTTATGCTTTCAAAATTCCAGTCTTATCATCTTTTCTCCAAAATGTGGTGGAGTGAGCAAAGAGGACCCGTAAGAGAATTTTAACCTAAACTTTAATTCTAGAGTCTAAAAACCGACCTCAAAAATCAAATGATACTTATCACTCACTTTCGTCAGCATGTTACTGGTCCCATTTCTGATGCCCCACACTTTTTTGTGTGTTTATATATATACATATTTGGCAATCATTAACACAACACACTTGTCCGTGTGTGTATATACATATTGCATGCGAGACAACACCCGATAAAATTAGCCCACACTGCTGTACTCCTTTTAACATCCCACCTATGCTTCCAAAATTCTACTCTTTTCAACTTTTTTCTAGAATGTGGTGGATAGAAAAAAGAAGACCAATTGGTGAATTTTAAGCCAAACATTAATTCGAGAGTCTAAAAACTGACATCAAAAATCAAATTATAATTTACAATCACTTTCGCAGGCATGTTACTAGTCCCATTTCCCATGCCCCAAACATGTCTGTGTGTGCATATATATACATATTTGCCAATCGTTAACAAAACACACTTGTCCGTTTTGCATATACATATTGCATGCGAGACGATACATGATAAGATAAGCCCACACTGCTATACCACTCTTAACATCCCACCTATGCTTTCAAAATTCCACCTTTATCATCTTTTTCCTGGAATGTGGTGGAGTGAGAAAAAAAGGAACAGTAGGTGAATTTTAAGCTAAACATTAATTCTAGAGTCTGAAACCTGACTTCAAAATTCAAATAATACTTATCAATCACTTTCGTAAGCACTTTACTAGTCCCATTTCCCGTTCCCCATACTTGTCCGTGTGTGTATATATATACATATTTGGCAATCATTATCATAACACACTTGTCTGGGTGTGTATATACATATTGCATGCGAGATGACACCCAATAAGATAAGCCAACACCGCTATACTCCTTTTAACATCCCATCTATGCTTTCAAAATTCCACTCTTATCATCTTTTTTCTGGAATGTGGTAGAGTGAGAAAAGCGGACTAGTAAGTGAATTTTAAGATAAACGTTAATTCTAGAGTCTGAAAACTGATGTCAAAAATCAAATTATACATATCAATCACTTTCGTAAGCACGTTAGTAGTTCCATTTCCCACGCCCCTAACTTGTTCGTGTGTGTATATATATACATATTTGGCAATCCTTAACATAACACCCTTGTCTGTGTGTGTATATACATATTGCGTGGGAGGCGACACACAATAAGATAAGCCCACACCGCTATACTCCTTTTAACATCCCACCTATGCTTTCAAAATTCCAGTTTTATCACCTTTTTTCCAAAATGTGGTGGAGTGAGGAACGAAGTCTAGTAAGTGAATTTTAACCTAAACTTCGATTCTAGAGTATGAAAACCGACCTCAGAAATCAGGTTATAACTATCAATAACTTTCACAGGCATTTTACCAGTCCCATTTCCCGTGCCCCAAACTTGTGTGTGTGTGTATATATATATACATATTTTCCAATCATTAACAAAACACACTTGTCCGTGTTGTATATACATATTGCATGCGAGACGACACCCGAAAAGATAAGCCCACAACGCTATAACCCTTTTTACATCCCTCCTATGCTTTCAAAATTCCACTCTTATCATCTTTTTTGTGGAATGTGGTGGAGTGAGAAAAGAGGACCAGTAAGTTAATTTTAAGCCAAAGGTTAAATCTAGAGTCCGAAAACCGACGTCAAAAATCAAATTGTACTTATCTATCACTTTTGGAAGCATGTTACTATTCCCATTTCCCATGCCCCACACTTGTCTGTGTGTTTATATATATACATATTTGGCAATCATTAACATAACACACTTGTCCGTGTGTGTATATACATATTGCATGTGGGACAACACCCAATAAAATAGGCCCACACTGCTATACTCCTTTTAACATCCCACCTGTGCTTTCAAAATTCCACTCCTATCATCTTTTTTCTGGAATGTGGTGGAGTGAGGAACAAAGGCCAGTATGTGAATTTCAACCTAAACTTTGATTCGAGAGTCTAAAAACCGACCTCAAAAATCAAGTTATAATTATCAAGAACTTTCGCAGGCATTTTACCAATCCCATTTCCCATGCCCTCAACTTGTCTCTGTGTGTATATATATAAATATTTGCCAATCATTAACAAAACACACTTCTCCGTGCTGTATATACATATTGCATGCGAGGCGACACCCGATAAGATAAGCCCACACCGCTAAAACCCTTTTTACATCCCTCCTATGCTTTCTAAATTCCACTCTTATCATCTTTTTTCTGGAATGTGGTGGAGTGAGAAAAGAGGACCAGTAAATGAATTTTAAGTTAAACGTTAATTCTGGAGTCTAAAAACCGACCTCAAAAATCAAGTTATACTTATCAATAACTTTCGCAGGCAATTTACCAGTCCCATTTCCTGTGCCCCACACTTGTCTGTGGGTTTATATATATATATATATACATATTTGGCAATCGTTAACATAACACACTTCTTCGTGTGTGTATATGTATATATTGCATGCGAGAGGACACAAAATAAGGTAAGCCCACACCGCTATACTCCTTTTAACATCCTAGCTATGCTTTCAAAATTCCAGTCTTATCATCTTTTTTCGCAAAATGTGGTGGAGTGAGGAATGAAGGCCTGTAAGTGAATTTTAACCTAATCTTTGATTCTGGAGTCTGAAAACCGATGTCGAAAATCAGGTTATACTAATCAACAACTTTTGCAGGCATTTTACCAGTCCTATTTTTTATGCCCCAAACTTGTCTGTGCGTGCATATATATACATATTTTCCAATCATTAGCAAAACACACTTGTCCGTGTTGTATATACATATTGCATGCGAGACGACACCCGATAAGCTAAGCCCACACCGCTATAACCCATTTTACATCCCTCCTATGCTTTCAAAATTCCACTCTTATCATATTTTTTCTAGAATGTGGTGGAGTGAGAAAAGAGAAAAAGTAAGTGAATTTTAAGCTAAATGTTAAATCTAGAGTCTAGAAACCGACGTCAAGAATCGAATTGTACTTATCTATCACTTTTGGAAGCATGTTACGAGTCCCATTTCCCATGCCCCACACTTGTCTGCGTGCTTATATATATTCATATTTGGCAATCATTAACATAACACACTTGTCCGTGTTTGTATATACACATCGCATGTGGGACAACACCCAATAAAATAGGCCCACACTGCTATACTCCTTTTAACATTCCACCTATGCTTTCAAAATTCTACTCTTATCATCTTTTTTCTGGAATGTGGTAGAGTAAGGAACGAAGGCCAGTAAGTGAATTTTAACCTAAACTTTGATTCTAGTGTCTAAAAACCGACCTCATAAATCAAGTTATACTTATCAAGAACTTTCGCAGGCATTTTACCAATCCCATTTCCCACACCCTCAACTTGTCTGTGCGTGTGTATATATACATATTTGCCAATCATTAACAAAACACACTTGTCCATGTTGTATATACATATTGCACGCGAGACGACGCTCGATAAGATAAGCGCACACCGCTATAACCCTTTTTACATCCTTCCTATGCTTTCGAAATTCCACTCTTTTCATCTTTCTTCTTGAATGTGGCAGATTTAGAAAAGCGGACCCGTAAGTGAATTTTAAGTTAAAAATAAATTCTGGAGTCTAAAAACTGACCTCAAAAATCAAGTTATACTTATCAATAACATTCGCAGGCATTTTACCAGCCCCATTTCCCGTGCCCCACACTTGTCTGTGTGGTTATATATATACATATTTGGCAATCATTAATATAACACACTTCTCCATGTGTGTATATATATATATTGCAGGCGAAAGGACACAAAATAAGGTAAGCCCACACCGCTATACTCCTTTTAACATCCCACCTATGCTTTCAAAATTCCAATCTTATCATCTTTTTTTACAAAATGTGGTGGAGTGAGGAATGAAGGCCAGTAAATGAATTTTAACCTAAACTTTGATTCTACAGTCTGAAAACCAACATCGAAAATCAAGTTATACTAACCAATAACTTTCGCAGGCATTTTACCAGTCCCATTTCCCGTGCCCCAAACTTGTCTTTGTGTGTATATATGTACATATTTTCCAATCATTAACAAAACACACTTGTCCGTGTTGTATATACATATTGCATGCAAGACGACACCCGATAAGATAAGCCCACACCGCTATAACCCTTTTTATATCCCTTCTATGCTTTCAAAATTCCACTCTTCTCAACTTTTTTCTGGAATGTGGCGGAGTGAGAAAAAAGGACCAGTAAGTGAATTTTCTGCTAAATGTTAAAACTAGATTCTAAAAACCAACGTCAAAAATCAAATTGTACTTATCTATCACTTTTGGAAGCATGTTACTAGTCCCATTTCCCATGCCCCACACTTGTCTGTGTGTTTATATATATATATACATATTTGGTAATCATTAACATAACACACTTGTCCGTGTGTGCATATACATATTGCATGTGGGACAACACCCAATAAAATAGGCCCAAACTGCTATACTCCTTTTAACATTCCACTCATGCTTTCAGAATTCTACTCTTATCATCTTTTTTCTGGAATGTGGTGAAGTGAGGAACGAAGGCCAGTAAGTGAATTTTAACCTAAACTTTGATTCTAGAGTCTACAAACCGACCTCAAAAATCAAGTTATACTTATCAAGAACTTTCGTCGGCATTTTACCAATCCCATTTCCCATGCCCTCAACTTGTCTGTGTGTGTATATATATACATATTTGCCAATCATTAACAAAACACACTTGTCCGTGTTGTATATACATATTGCATGCGAGACGACACCCGATAAGATAAGCCCACACCGCTATAACCCTTTTTACATCCCTCCTTTGCTTTCGAAATTCCACTCTTATCATCTTTTTTTTGGAATGTGGTGGAGTGAGCAAAGAGGACCAGTAAGTGAATTTTAAGTTAAACGTTGATTCTGGAGTCTAAAAACCGACCTCAAAAATCAAGTTATATTGATCAATAACTTTCGCAGGCATTTTCCCAGTCCCATTTCCTGCGCCCCACACTTGTCTGTGTGTTTACATATATATACATATTTGGCAATCTTTAACATAACACACTTGTCCGTGTGTGTATATACATATTGCATGCGGGATAACACCCAACAAAATAGGCCCACACTGCTATACTCCTTTTAACATCCCACCTTTGCCTTCGAAATTCCACTCTTATCATCTTTTTTCTGGAATGAGGTAGAGTGAGGAATGAAGGCCAGTAAGTGAATTTTAACCAAAACTTTGATTCTAGAGTCTAAAAATCGACCTCAAAAATCAAGTTATACTTATCAAGAACTTTCACAGGCATTTTACCCATCCCATTTCCCATGCCCTCAACTTGTTCGTGTGTGTATATATGTACATATTTGCCAATCATTAACAAAACACACTTGTCTGTGTTGTATATACATATTGCATGCGAGACGACCCCCGATAAGATCAGCCCACACCGTGATAACCCTTTTTCCATCCCTCTTATGCTTTCAAAATTCCAGTCTTATCATCTTTTTTCAGGAATGTGGTGGAGCGAGAAAAAAGGACCAGTAAGTGAATTCTAAGTTAAATGTTAATTCTGGAATCTAAAAACCAACCAGAAAAATCAAGTTACACTTATCAATAACTTTCGCAGGCATTTTACCAGTCCCATTTCTCGTGCCCCACACTTGTCTGTGTGTTTATATATATATATATATACACATATTTGGCAATCATTAACATAACACACTTCGCCGTGTGTGTTTATATATATAGATATTTGTGTGTGTGTATATATATACATATTTTCTAATCATTAACAAAACACACTTGTCCGTGTTGTATATACATATTGCAAGTGAGACGACACCCCATAAGATAAGCCCACACCGCTATAACCCTTTTTACATCACCCCTACGCTTTCAAAATTCCACTCTTATCATCTTTTTTCTGGAATGTGGTGGAGTGAGAAAAGAGGACCAGTAAGTGAATTTTAAGCTAAACGTTAAATATAGAGTCTAAAAACCGACGTCAAAAATCAAATTATACTTATCTATCTCTTTTGGAAGCACGTTACTAGTCCCATTTCCAATGCCCCTCACCTGTCCTTCTTTTTATATATATAAATATTTGGAAATCATTAACATAACACACCTGTCCATGTGTGTATATACATATTGCATGCGGGATAACACCCAATAAAATTGGCCCACAATGCTATACACCTTTTAACATCCCACCTATGCTTTCAAAATTCTACTCTTATCATCTTTTTTCTGGAATGTGGCAAAGTGAGGAATGAAGGCCAGTAAGTGAATTTTAACCTATACTTTGATTTTAGAGTCTAAAAACCGACCTCAAAAATCAAGTTATACTTATGAAGAACTTTCGCAAGCATTTTACCAATCCCATTTCCCATTCCCCAAACTTGTCTGTGTGTGTATATATACACATATTTGCCAGTCATTCGCAAAACACACTTGTCCGTGTTGTATATACATATTGCATGCGGGACGACATCCGATAAGATAAGCCCACACCGCTATAACCCTTTTTACATCCCCCCCTATGCTTTCAAAATTCCTCTCTTAACAGCTGTTTTCTGGAATGTGGTGGAGTGAGAAAAGAGGACCAGTAAGTGAATTTTATGTTAAACGTTAAGTCTGGAGTTGAAAAACCGACCTCAAAAATCAAGCTATACTTATCAATAACTTTCACAGGCATTTTACCAGTCCCATTTCCCATGCCCCACACTTGTCTGTGCTTTTATATATATTTACACATTTGGCAATCATTAACATAACGCACTTCTCCATGTGTGTATATATATATTGCATGTGAGAGGACACAAAATAAGGTAAGCGCACACCGCTATACTCCTTTTAACATCCCACCTACGCTTTCAAAATTCCAGTCCTATCGTCTTTTTTTGCAAAATGTGGTGAAGTGGTGAGCGAAGGCCAGTAAGTGAATTTTAAACAAAACTTTGATTCTAGAGTCTAAAAACCAACCACAAAAATCAAGTTATACTTATCAATAACTTTCGTAGGCTTTTTACCAGTCCCATTTCCCATGCCCGACACTTGTCTTTGTGTTTATATATATATATACATATTCCGCAATCACTAACGTAACACACTTGTCCATGTGTGTATATATATATTGCATGCGGGACGACAAAAATAAGGTAAGCCCACACCGCTATACTCCTTTTAACATCCCACCTATGCTTCCAAAATTCCAGTCTTGTCATCTTTTTTTGCAAAATGTGGTGGAGTGAGGAACGAGGGCCAGTTAGTGAATTTTAACCTAAACTTTGATTCTATAGTCTGAAAACCAACCTCAAAAATCAAGTTATAATTATCAATAACTTTCGCAGGCATTTTACCAGTCCCATTTCCCATGCCACAAACTTGTCTGCGTGTGTATATATATACATATTTACTAATCATTAACGAAACACACTTGTCTGTGTTGTATATACATATTGCATGCGAGACGACACCCGATAAGATAAGCCCACACCGCTATAACCCTTTTTACATCCCTCCTATGCTTTCAAAATTCCACTCTTATCATCTTTTTTCTGGAATGTGGTGGAGTCAGAAAAGAGGACCAGTAAGTGAATTTTAAGCTAAACGTTAAATAAAGAGTCTAAAAACCGACGTCAAAAATCAAATTGTACTTACCTATCACTTTTGGAAGCATGTTACTAGTCCCATTTCCCATGCCCCACACCTGTCTTTGTGTTTATATATTTGCATATTTTGAAATCATTAACATAACACACTTGTCCATGTGTGTATATACATATTGCATGCGGGACAACACCCAAAGAAATTGGCCCAGACTGCTATACACCTTTTAACATCCCACCTATGCTTTCAAAATTCCAGTCTTATCATCTTTTTTCTGGAATGTGGCAGAGTGAGGAACGAAGGCCAGTAAGTGAATTTTAACCTATACTTTGATTCTAGAGTCCAAAAACCGACCTCAAAAATCAAGTTATTCTTATGAAGAACTTTCGCAGGCATTTTACCAATCCCATTTCCCATTCCCCAAACTTGTCTGTGTGTGTATATATATATACATATTTGCCAGTCATTAACAAAAAACACTTGTCCGTGTTGTATATACATATTGCATGCGAGACGACACCCGATAAGATAAGCCCACACTGCTTTAGCCCTTTTTACATCCCTCCCATGCTTTCAAAATTCCACTCTTAGCATCTTTTTTCTGGTATGTGGTGGAGTGAGAAAAGAGGACCAGTAACTGAATTTTAAGTTAAATGTTAATTCTGGAGTCTAAAAACCGACCTCAAAAATCAAGATATACTTATCAATAACTTTCGCAGGCATTTTACCAGTCCCATTTCCCATGCCCCACACCTGTCTGTGTGTTTATATATATATATATATACATATTTAGCAATCATTCACATAATGCACTTCTCCGTGTGTGTATATATATTGTATGCGAGAGGACACAAAATAAGGTAAGCCCACACCGCTATACTCCTTTTAACATCCCACCTATGCTTTCAAAATTCCAGTCTTATCGTCTTTTTTTACAAAATGTGGTGGAGTGGTGAGCAAAGGCCAGTAAGTGAATTTTAACCTAAACTTTGATTCTAGAGACTAAAAACCAACCACAAAAATCAAGTTATAATTATCAATAACTTTCGCAGGCATTTTACCGGTCCCATTTCCCATGCCCCACACTCGTCTTTGTGTTTATATATATACACATATTCCGCAATCACTAACGTAACACACTTGTCCGTGTGTGTATATATATATATTGCATGCTAGACGACAACAAATAAGGTAAGCCCACACCGCTATACTCCTTTTAACATCCCACCTACGCCTTGAAAATTCCAGTCTTATCATTTTTTTTTCAAAATGTGGTGGAGTGAGGAACGAGAGCCAGTAAGTGAATTTTAACCTAAACTTTGATTCTAGAATCTGAAAACCGACATCAAAAATCAAGTTATAATTACCAATAACTTTCGCAGGCATTTTACCAGTCTCATTTCCCATGCCCCAACCTTGTTTGTGTGTGCATATATAAACATATTTGCTAATCATTAACAAAACACACTTGGCTGTGTTCTTTATATATATTGCATGCGAGACAAAACTCGATAAGATAAGCCCACACAACTATAACACTTTTTACATCCCTCCTTTGCTTTCAAAATTCCACTCTTATCATCTTTTTTCTGGAATGTGGTGGAGTGAGAAAAGAGGACCAGTAAGTGAATTTTATGCTAAACATTAAATATAAAGTCTAAAAACCGACGTCAAAAACCAAATTGTACTTATCTATCACTTTTGGAAGCACGTTACTAGTCCCATTTCCCATGCCCCACACCTGTCTTTGTGTTTATATATATACATATTTGGAAACCATTAACATAACACACTTGGCCCAGACTGCTATACACCTTTTAACATCCCACCTATGCTTTCAAAATTCCAGTATTATCATCTTTTTCTGGAATGTGGCAGAGTGAGGAACAAAGGCCAGTAAGTGAATTTTAACCTAGACTTTGATTCTAGAGTTTAAAAACCAACCTGAAAAATCAAGTTATAGTTATCAAGAACTTTCGCTGGCATTTTACCAATCCCATTTCCCATGCCTCAAACTTGTCTGTGTGTATATATATCCATATTTGCAAGTCATTAACAAAACACACTTCTCCGTGTTGTATATACATATTGCATGTGAGACGACACCCGATAAGATAAGCCCACACTGCTATAACCCTTTTTACATCCCTCCTATGCTTTCAAAATTTCACTCTTATCGTCTTTTTTTTGGAATGTGGTGCAGTTAGAAAAGAGGACCAGTAAGTGAATTTTAAGTTAAACGTTAATTCTGGAGTCTAAAAACCGACCTTAAAAATCAAGTTACACTTATCAATAAGTTTCGCAGGCATTTTACCAGTCCCATTTCCCCTGCCCCACACTTGTCTATGTTTATATATATATATATATATACATATTTGGCAATGATTAACGTAACACACTTCTCCATGTGTGTATATATATATATTGCATGCGAGAGGACACAAAATAAGGTAAGCCCACAATGCTATACTCCTTTTAACATCCCACCTACGCTTTCAAAATTTCAGTCTTATCATCTTTTTTTGCAAAATGTGGTGTAGTAAGGAACGAGGGCCAGTAAGTGAATTTTAACCTAAACATTGATTCTAGAGTCTGAAAACCAACCTCAAAAATCAAGTTATAATTATCAATAACTTTCGTAGGCATTTTACCAGTCCCATTTCCCATGCCCCAACCTTGTTTGTGTGTGTATATATATACATATTTGCTAATCATTAACAAAACACACTTGTCTGTGTTGTATATACATATTGCAAGCGAGACTACACCCGATAAGATAAGCCCACACCGCTATAACCCTTTTTACATCCCTCCTTTGCTTTCAAAATTCCACTCTTATCATCTTTTTTCTGGAATGTGGTGGAGTGAGAAAAAAGGACCAGTAAGTGAATTTTAAGCTAAACGTTAAATATAGAGTCTAAAAACTGACGTCAAAAATCAAATTGTACTTATCTATCACTTTTGGAAGCATGTTACAAGTCCCATTTCCCATGCCCCACACCTGTCTCTGTGTTTATTTATATACATATTTGGAAATCATTAACATAACACACTTGTCTGTGTGTATATACATATTGCATGAGGGACAACACTCAATAAAATTGGCCCACACTACTATACACCTTTTAACATCCCACCTATGCTTTCAAAATTCCACTCTTATCATCTTTTTTCTGGAATGTGGTGGAGTGAGGAACGAAGGCCAGTAAGTGAATTTAAACCTACACTTTGACTCTAGAGTCTAGAAACCGACCTCAAAAATCAAGTTATACTTATGAAGAACTTTCGCAGGCATTTTACCAATCCCATTTCCCATGCCCCAAACTTGTCTATGTGTGTATATATATCCATATTTGCCAGTAATTAACAAAACACACTTGTCCGTGTTGTATATACATATCGCATGCGAGACGACACCCGATAAGATAAGCCTACACCGCTATAACCCTTTTTACATCCTTCCTATGCTTTCAAAATTCCACTTTTATCGTCCTTTTTTCTGGGATGTGGTGGAGTGAGAAAAGAGGACCAGTAAGTGAATTTTAAGTAAAACGTTAATTCTGGAGTCTTAAAACCGACCTCAAAAATCAAGTTATACTTATCAATAAGTTTCGCAGGCATTTTACCAGTCCCATTTCCCCTCCCCCACACTTGTCTATGTGTTTATATATATATACATATTTGGCAATCATTAACATAACACACTTCTCCGTGTGTGTATATATATATATTGCATGCGAGAGGACACAAAATAAGGTAAGCCCACACTGCTATACAACTTTTAACATCCCACCTATGCTTTCAAAATTCCAGTCTTATCGTCTTTTTTAGCAAATTGTGGTCGAGTGATGAACGAAGGCCAGTAAGTGAATTTTAACGTAAACTTTAATTCTAGGGTCTAAAAACTGAACACAAAAATCAAGTTATACTTATCAATAACTTTCGCAGGCATTTTAATAGTCCCATTTCCCGTGCCCCGCACTTGTTTGTGTGTTTATATATATATATACATATTTGGCAGTCATTAACATAACACACTTGTCCGTGTGTGTATATATATATTGCATGCGTGACGACAAAAAATAAGGTAAGCCCACACCGCTATACTCCTTTTCACATCCCACCTATGCTTTCAAAATTCCAGTCTTATCATATTTTTTTGCAAAATGTGGTGGAGTGAGGAACGAGGTCCAGTAAGTGAATTTTAACCTAAACTTTGATTCTAGATTCTGAAAACTGACCCCGAAAATCAAGTTATAATTATCAATAACTTTCGCAGGCATTTTACCAGTCCCATTTCCAGTGCCCCAAACTTGTCTCTGTGTGTATATATATACATATTTGCTAATCTTTAACAAAACACACTTGTCTGTGTTGTATATACATATTGCATGCGAGACGACACCCGATAAGATAAGCCCACACCGCTATAACCCTTTTTACATCCCTCCTTTGCTTTCAAAATTCCACTCTTACCATCTGTTTTCTGGAATGTGGTGGAGTGAGAAAAGAGGACCAGTAAGTTAATTTTAAGCTAAAGGTTAAATCTAGAGTCTAAAAACCGACATCAAAAATCAAATTGCACTTATCTATCACTTTTGGAAGCATGTTACTAGTCCCATTTCCCATGCCCCACACCTGTCTTTGTGTTTATATATATACATATTTGGAAATCATTAACAAAACACAGTTGTCCGTGTGTGTCTATACATATTGCATGTGGGACAACACCCAATAAAATTGGCCCACGCTGCTATACACCTTTTAACATCCCACCTATGCTTTCAAAATTCCACTCTTATCATCTTTTTTCTGGAATGTGGTAGACTGAGGAACGAAGGCCAGTAAGTGAATTTTAACCTATACTTTGATTCTAGAGTCTAAAAACCGACCTAAAAAATCAAGTTATACTTATGAAGAACTTTCGCAGGCATTTTACCAATCCCATTGCGCATGCCCCATACTTGTCTGTGTGTGTATATATGTCCATATTTGCCAGTCAGTAACAAAACACACTTGTCCGTGTTGTATATACATATTGCATGCGAGACGACACCCGATCTAAACCATTAAATTAAATAGTTTAATTTAATTCAAATAGTAGAACGTTCCATCTATTTTCAATTTTCCAAATAGTACTTAATTTAGTAAATTTCGGTATTCAATAACATAGTTAGTCCCTGTGGGTTTGACATTCGTTTTCTAAAAACACTTTACTACTTGTTACGATTCTGTGCGCTTGCAGATTATTTTACGCGAACAAGTTTTTGGCGCCGTTGCCGGGGATTAACTATTTGTTATTGATATTGATACTAGCTAGATATTTACTACTTTGGATTTTATTTTATTTAAAAAAAAAAAAAATTTTTCAAAAAAAAAAAAAACAAAAAAAAAACAAAACAAAAAAAAACAAAAAAAACCCTAAAAATGTCATCAGTAAATGAATAGAAACGTTGCCAAAGGCCCAAAGCAAAGAGCGAAAAAAGAAGTAAACGAGGTTGAGATATGGGAGACAATGATAGCTGGTAACCATGGCCCTTGATATTCAGTGCAAAATAGCGTTCAGATGGAGACCCAATTCTGATTCAAGTAACAACAGTCCCCTCATCTTCCCTAAAACCATACTGACAAAACAATCCTCCAAATTCACATTCGTCACAAATCAAACTTGTTTATCATCTCTACACTACTCATCACCACCACCACCTTCAAATGACACAAGGCACACTTCCCTTCTTGTTGAAAAGTACAATTACAATGAGCACCAGAGGCTTAGAGACTTACTTGAAAAGCTCAGCAACACCAACTCATGCCCTCTACAAATACTCACAGATTATGGGGATTGGACTAAAGACCAGTTCTGGGCTGTCATCAAATTTCTTATACATGCCTCTAGATCTCTTGAAGTTCTTCAGGTTCGCTCTCTCTCTCTCTCTCTCACACACACACACTGACTCAGAAATTTTCGCTACTGGGGGTTTTGAGGGTTATTGATTTTATGTATCTCATCTTTGGTATTTGAGAAAGCAGACAAGGGAAAAAAAAAAATGGGTTCTATGATTTTCGTTGTGTTTGTTTATTATTCAGTGAAAAATTACTCAATCCATGATTTTATTAGGCTCAACCAAGTGAGAATTTGTTTCCTAAGGTCTTAATAAAGGATTTCGATTTTAAAATGTTATATCTTTCTTTCTTTTCGTTTATTTTCTCAGCAGCCATGCAA
Organism: Quercus suber; assembly: GCF_002906115.3. Classification (NCBI taxonomy): domain Eukaryota; kingdom Viridiplantae; phylum Streptophyta; class Magnoliopsida; order Fagales; family Fagaceae; genus Quercus; species Quercus suber. The sequence continues at coordinate 210,566 of NW_027069861.1, read as the reverse complement.
GAACTGGGGTATTCTTCATTTTGGGATTTGTAGTTCATATCTCTAATTGAAATTTGAAATATATGAATAGGTGTTTGATATGTGGAAGAACATTGAGAAATTGCGGATTAATGAATTCAACTATGATAAGATAATTGGGCTGTTAGGTGAAGAGGGTATGCTCGAAGAAGCGCTGTCAGCATTTCAAGAGATGAAAAGACATGGTCTAAAACCTTCTTTGGGATCTTACAATGTGATAATTCATGGTTTTGCAAAAAAAGGAAACTTTGATGATGCTTTATTTTACCTTAATGGGATGAAAGATGCTAATTTGGCACCGGAAACTGATACCTATGATGGGTTGATTCAAGCTTATGGGAGATATAAAATGTATGATGAAATAGCTATTTGTGTGAAGAAGATGGAATTGGATGGTTGTTCACCTGACCACATTACTTATAATTTGCTTATCCGAGAGTTTTCACGAGCTGGGTTGCTCAAAAGAATGGAAAGAGTGTGTCAAGCAATGCTTTCAAAGAAGATGGATTTACAGTCAACTACCTTAGTTGCAATGCTTGAGGCTTATGCAAGATTTGGGATTTTGGATAAGATGGAAAAGGTTTATAGAAGAGTTTTGAACTCAAAAAACCCTTTAAAAGATGATTTGATAAGGAAATTGGCTGAAATTTATATTGATAACTATATGTTTTCAAGATTAGATGACTTGGGACTTAATGTTTCATCAAGGTTTGGTGCAACTGATCTTGTTTGGTGTCTGCGTCTCCTTTCTCATGCTTGTCTTTTAAGCCGAAAAGGTATGTATTCCATTGTTCAGGAGATGCAAGAAGCGAAAGTTTCTTGGAATGTAACTGTTGCAAATATTATCATGCTAGCTTATTTGAAAATGAAAGACTTCACGCGTTTGAGAGCATTGCTCTCCCAATTGCCACCCCATCATGTGAAGCCTGATATGGTCACAATTGGAATTCTATTTGATGCAATTACTTTTGGTTTTGATGGAACTGAGATTATTGAAACATGGAGAAGGATGGGCCATCTTTATAGTGTTGTGGAAATGAAAACTGATCCTCTGGTTCTAACTGCATTTGGAAAGGGGAGTTTCCTTAGAAAATGTGAAGAGGTCTACTGCTCCCTTGAAACTCAAGCTAGAGAAAAGAAAACATGGACTTATCATAACCTCATTGATTTAGTCTCAAAATACAATGGAAGGAAGCCTCAGTAGAATGAAACCAAGGTATGCTAGCTGATCCCTTTATCAGAGTTAGTGCAGTTCTTTGGGTATCAGACCTGAAAGAGGCATGCTTTTTGTATGATAAATTGATAATATTCTCCTTGATGGACTAGAATACTTTATTGCAACTTATGTTATTTGGAGCATGAGAAAACTTCATAATGGATTAATTCTTTCCTTCATTTGTCAATGTCTTTGTGCTTGAGTTTGCTTTTGGCACTGTAATTGTAACTGGCTAGTAATGTTACAGATGAGAGAAATTGTGCTGCCTATGTCACTAATGTTGTCCCATAGGTAAGAATTTTCCGAAGAAGCAGAAAAAAATATTTTTGCTTATGTTATAAAATTGATCGGTGGCATTTTGATGCGGGAGTACAGCCAAAATAATTACAGAATTTTGTTTTATATTTTCATCCAACTTTCATTGGATTATTTTAAATATTAATTTTTATTTATTCAGTTTGAGACTTGAGTTCATATAAGTTTGGATTAGTAGTTTGAATTGAGCTAGGAATAGTTGTTATCTTTATCTCTTTTTTTTTTGGGAAGCTCTATAAAAGCTCCAGATGGTTTATTTGTAATCACACTATTATTATTAATCAAAGAGTTCTTCATGAAAATGCTTTTACATTGGTGGTGATTCCAAACAACCTTTAGGTGGTGTAGCCTAGGCTGTCCTGCATCACATGGTCGGTGATATTACTTTTATATTTGTATATATATTGGTGATATGCATCTCTGCGAGTAAGATTGATTTTTTACCCTAAAAAATTTGGCTTTTAAAGAAAAGGAGACTGGACTCAGGGAAAGGTGATTGGAAACATCACAAATAAAATGTTTTTTTTTTAATAGTTCTTAAGCTTTTTCTTTCAAATTTGATCTTTGGAATCCTTTTCTTTTACCTTCAGGATGTAATATTATCAGAAGTTCTTTCTGCTTCTCTATGTGATAGCCCTCTCTTTTGTTTCTAAAAGTTATGCCAGTGATTCAAGGGAGAACCGCCCCTGGAAAAATTCACTGCTCACTTCTGAAAGAAGCTTTTTAATTGTATTTATGCTTTACTACTTTCAATCTCAAAGAGGATGATTGGAGGAAGATAGCAGGCCAGAAGGGAGTGGTGAGGAGAACAATAAATAGAAAAAATTAAATAACATTGGGAATCAGCACCTATGATCGCAGTTAAGGTTAGGTTAGTTGTAGTCGAAGGTGAGCCGGGTGCTCACCTAGGCACCTGGGCGAGGCAAGGTGCCTTTAGTGAGGCCTAGGCTAGCAAGGCGACCACCTTAAGCCATGAAAAAGGTGCTAAAGCGAGAGCCTCTCTATTTATTTATTTATTATTTATTATAAATTATAAATTATAAATTTTTTATTTAAGGTTGTTGTAAAACCTGTTATTAGATTATTACTTTAAAAAGGCATGTTATAAACCCTATTGTTAGTTAGATTAATTTACAGAAGTTTGATGTAAAACTTTTTGTTAGATTAATTAATTTATATGGAAGCTTGTTATAAAACCTATTGTTAGAATAACTAATACAACCTAAACCATGATAACCCTATTTTGAAATAATTTGATAGACCTAATTTCTTCATGCAACACATTGAAAAACACTTCATTATAATATTTCAATACACTAGGTACATATGATTTAAGTTGTATATGTATAATAAATATATTAAGACTTTAGCGATTTGCTTTACTTGGGCTAGTGCCTTTTTGTTGCCTCACACCTTGGGCAATACAAGACCTTGGCACCTTAAGGTTGCCTTTCACCTTTGGCTACCTTGGGTTACTTAGAATCAATATCAAGCCATTGAAAAAATTCCAACTGAAAATTTTTTCATTGTAAACTTGTCTCCATTAGAGGACAATAGATTATTTATATACTACTAGGATTATACCCTACCTAATCCTAATTGTCTTGGGTCAAAAACCTAATTTTTGAATTATAAAACTAAGCTCTAAGAAATCCCCAAAAAAAAAATAAATAAATAAAATCTAAGAGCCTTGTAGCTTAATTGGCACTTCTTGGTGTTTCCAAAAGAAAACAACTAGTGTTCAAATTCTCCTCCCCAACTATTGAATTATCAAGAAATAAAATAAAATATTAATAACTTAACTAATAAGACCAAAAATAAAATCGAATAAAACAAGAGTAAAATGGAATTAACTTCTAAAAATAAATAAATTAAATTAAAATTGTTTCTATCTACTACATCATAGTGCCCTATGCTTTGTGGAATGTGTTACCGGTTGAAGCAGCCTAGTTCAAGCTTTGTGGTAGACCATCTTTGCTGCTGTGATTGTAGCATAGTATGTGTAATGCAATGATGGTGGTTTGCTGTCAGGGATGGTGCTTGGAAGGTTGTTTGGGTCGAATAGGGTCAAACTGAAGTTATTTTTTATTTCCCATCTGGTAACTTTTGTCAAAATTTATTGCAGAATATTAGTATATAAATTCACTCTAATACTGACCATTAGTTCATGAGATGCATTCTTGATGAGTACACGGAATGATTAAATAGAAGCTTTCTAACTGTGCTCGTCTTTCTTTGTTTAATTTAATCCCTTAGGGTAAGTATGATGGTTCTGCGAACTTCAGTGTCGGCATACCTTTCATGTAGATGGCCCAGTACTAACTATGTCGGGTCTCATTAGGGTTATGCATATGTTGAATATTGTGGTGTTGGAAGTATTAGGGTTATCCGTATTTCCATGTTACAGGACTGGGCAAAGTTTTCTTCATGACCTCTTTAAGTAGGTACAAGGAATGCAAAAGTTGTCCAGGATGTTTTTCCTGAGATATCTAGACAGGCTAAAACAGCATGTTTGGATGCTTATTGCACTGGTTTTTCAGAGATGTCTAATATCTAGACAGACATATCCCGTCATCTTTAGGGAATCTTACAATGTTAGAATCATTAGACCTTTCTCAAAATAGACTCTCGGGGCAGATTCTACCGCATCTAGCAAAACTTACTTTCCTTGAATAGTTCAATGTTTCTCATAACAATCTCATTGGTTTTATACCACAAGGGAAATTTTTATCAAAAAAATAAATACCACAAGGGAAACAATTTGACACATTCAAAAACAGTCGATTAAAGGGAAATTTAGGTTTGTGTGGAAATCCATTATCAAAGAAATGTTGGATTTTTTTTATTCTTCACCACATTCGCCTTCAATTTCTGAATGAAATGTTGAATTTGGTTGGAAAATAGTTTTGGTTGGGTATGGATTTGGAGTGATGATTGGCAATACTGTGGCAAAAAAAACCTGATTGATTGATGAAGACCTTTGGAATGCGGCAATGGGTGCGAAGGAACACGAGAGAACTCGCAGCTTGCAAAGATATATAAATATGCACCATACCTTTAAAGTTTATTGAGCCCTTTATTTATTTTTTCTTGTTGGGTGGTATGTTTTGGTGTTTGATTTTTTGTTTCTTCCTCTTTTTTCATTGTTTCTCCTTATGCTTCGTGTACAATCCTTTTTTGCCTATTTTCCCTTTAATTTTAAGATCAATAAATAAGTAGTGCTCAGGTTTTCTTGAGGAGGAAGAATTTTAAGAATAAGTAGAACAAGTGGTGAATTTATTTATTTGCTCAGATAGGTTCTTTAAGAACAAACTGAATCAGAAAGAATCTTAGGTTTACACACATTTATTCTCAAGAAATTGGTTATGCTGAGTCAGCTGACACTCATAACAGCTCATTAACAAGTAACTACAGTTAAAACTACTTGATTAAAACCCAACAACCATGTAGAAGTAGTGGAACTTTTTTTTGAGAAAGAGAAGTAGTGGAACTTAACAGTGAATGAATGAGTCAAAATATTTATTAATACCTCTTTTGACTTTTCCTTTGTAACGTTTTGTTTTTGTTTTTGTTTTTCTTTAGTTTTGTGAGGTGGTGGGTTCTTCTTCTTTTTTTGTTCTTAATTTTTATCTTTATTATTTTTTTAAGAAAACACTTTTGGGTGATTTCTTATGCTATTTTTTTAAAAGTCTACTTTCATATGTACACAATTTTTTTAAAAAGTATAATATATTACTTTTTGTTTTATTTAAGAGGAATAAATTTATACAAACTTTATTTTCAACCAAACCAAAAAGTTTTACATCCCTCCACTTTTCCACCTTCTCAACCAAACACAAATGAGGAAAACTAAAAATTTTTCTATCCTCTCACTTTTCCATCATCTCTCTATTTTTTATCCTCTTACTTTTCCATCCTCCCAACCAAACAGATCCTTAAAAATGATATTGAATGTTCAAATAGCGTGTAAAACACTATGAACGTTTAGACCCCTAATTTACAAATTACCAATTCAAGCTTAATATCAAACAATGTACGTGTGGAAAATGAACATAAGCTTATAACAGAATTGATAAACAATCTAAACCAAATAAAATTACATCTACATCAGAAATTAAATGGCAAAGATTAAGAGAAGAGAGATACAAACACAAGGACAACACAACGATGTGTTATTAAAGAGGAAACCGAAACTCTCAGTGTAAAACCTCTTTACTGCCCTCCAAGCGGTCAATAATTCACTAAAAAAATGAAGTTGGGATACATGAACAGCAATAGACCCTCAAGCCTAATCTACCCAGTATACTTAAGCCCTCCAAGCTTCTTACTCCAACGAGGTTACGCTGAACCTTTATCTTTTCTAGCTTACCGGATTTCGCTATAGCCCATAGCATCAACCAATAACCATTAGTCCCTTCTTAACTGCTTCCCAAAGCACCAAATAATCTTCTCACAGATGTAGGTATGGTGAAAAAAAGATTTGGGTAAGAACGTCTCAAGGATGTAACAATGGAAAGGGTGAAAGTAGAGGAATTTGGAGAGTCTCTATAAAAAGATTGTAGATTAGTTAATCTTATTTTTCTTTAGGGTTTCTCTAGAAGCTCTCTACATTTCGTGGGTATAACGGTCTATATATAGTGGTGGGTGTTTAGAATGTGAAGAATCATTTTTCCAAAACAAAGCTGGTTAGCGACTTGGCCTCGTGACTTGACTGAGTCGCGAGTTCAAGCCGCAAGCTAACTGAATGGCTAGTCTGGACTTTTTGTCTTGTAGTGCAATAGCTGGCATGATGGTTCAGCTTCTTTGCATACTTCACTCGTGTGCATCATTTGGCGGCTTGCCAGTCGCGAGCCACCCGCGAGATCCAGTCGCGAGTCCCTGCTTCACTGCACAATCTTGAGCATTTCTTCACACTCTCTCACACACTACCCTTACAAGATTCCCACCTAAATACAAGGTTTCTAAGTACTGAATTACAAGCAAATTTGGCACGGAATAAAGCCAACATAATGGTTGACTAAATTCAACCTTACATATATAGTGAGATTTCATGCAACTGCATGCAAGCCACACATTTATATTAATTAATTTTAAAAAAAAGTACTAATGTTTTTTTTTTTTTTTTTGGGTATATGGATAACACATAATATGGATAACACATAACATATTATGACAGTGTCAATAAAGACCAATATTATAATTATAATTTGTAAAAATTAGGATTAAATTTTTTAGGGTAAATTTCACTCGCACTCCTTGAGATTTAGGCTAATGCTAACTAGATCCATAAGATTTTAAAATTGATCACTTTAGTCCTTAAAGACAATTTAATCCTAACTTTATTAGCCTTCGTTACTCATTTCTCTCTCTGTCTCTCTCATCCAGGCCTCTCCTTTCTTTTTAGCCATCCCTTTCTTATGGATCTCAAACCAAAAAATAAAACCCACTACAACCCATAATATTATCCCTAAGCCCCTTCAAGTACTCCACCATTGGATCACACATTTGTTCAGCCAAGTCATCCATCAAGTCCTCCATACCACTCTCCACCGAGCCTAACACCACGGCGACATTCTTGAAGGCAAGTAAGAGGAGCTTGAGGGCAATTTTCTCGGTGATGGTTTGATTTAGGTGGTGTGAGCGTGGGTCTACGGTGGTTTGAGTTTTGATTTATAGTTTTGGTTTATGGTGCTAGGCTTTGTAGCGATGGTAGTGAAGTGGTGGTTGTGGTCTTAACTAATAGATCTGTGGGCTGAGTTGGATTTGCAGTGGGAGTGGTTGTGGGTTCCGATGGAGTGGTGGGTTTGTTATAGGTTTTTTGGATTTGGGTTTTGTTGATGTGTATTTGGCTGAGTTTTATGGCCAGTGGTGGTTTTCGTTGGCGGTGATGGGTTCTGATTTGGGTAGATTTGTAGTGGGGGTGGTTGTAGGTTGAGATATGGTGGTGGGTTTGCTGGGTTTTTTGAATTTGGGTTTTGTTATTGAGGTGGTGGTTATGGCAAATTTAAGGTTAGAGAATGGGTAGATTTTGTAGTGGGGGTGATTGTGGGTTGAGATATGGTGGTGGGTTTGCTGGGTTTTTTGGATTTGAGTTTTGTTACTGAGGGGGTGGTTTTGGCAAATCTAAGGTTAGGGAAATAGATGGATGAGTGAATTGAAGAGAAGAGATCTATGGTTAGAAAGAGAGAAAGGGACGAAGGAGGAGAGATTTACCGAGAAGAGAGAAAAGCTAACGAAGGGCTAACAATGTTTAGGAACAAAGTTGTCTTTAGGTATTAAAGTGGTCAATTTTGAAATCTCATGGACTTATGGCCTGCTGTTTGGATAAAGGGGAGAAGGAAGGAAAGTGGAGGAGAGTAAAGTAGAGTTAGCTAAAAATAAGTTAATTTTGTGCTAAATCTACTCTATTATCTCCCTTCCTCTCAATTCAAATGAACTATTAGTTAGCATTAGCCCAAAACTCATTAGCCCAAAACTCAAGGGGTGTTATCCAATTTTTAATGAAAATAATAACACTTACTATAGCATATTTCAAATTCAGATAGTATCTACCCACTTGAAATAGAAATATTCTACCTTCTGCCCACATACGTTATTTAACAACTACCTAATATTTGCATAACATTTAACCCAAAATGCTTTTCTAGGACCTACCTACTCGTCCTACCAAATATAGAAAATTCTTATCATTCTTAGCCCATCTTCATGTCAAGTTTAACCCTATAGTAATTTTTGCAATTACACGTTTTTTTACACTGTAAATTTAAAAGAGATTTTACAATTTTTTTTTAAAAAAAAAAACTACAATCAAATATTTATTGCTTTCTTTTCTCCCAAAAAAAAAATATATATATATATATATTGCTTTCCACCTTTATTTATATCTAATTAATAGAATGTTTTTCTTTCTTTCTTATTCCTTAACTTCTTTTTTTTAACCTATATACATGATGCTTCATCAACCCAGTCTGTTAAAGAAAAAAAATGAGGTAGCCCATTGGGATTGATTAGGCCACATGAGCATTGGCCAATAAAATAAGTTTCAACCCATCTAGACCCACATCCTAGCAATATTTTTAATTTAGTAATCTCATCTATAATTGTCAGTATCATACAATAAGTGAAACATATCAAATTGTGTACAAAAAACTCTACTATATCGTAACTGCTCATGAGTCGTACGGTACATGAATATGTATCGTATGAATCACACCATATCGTAAAATCATATGTATCATACGACACATACACATGTGAGTTTAAAAATGATTTTTTTTAATTAATTTATTTAATTTGTGCTTTTATTTGAGTCTAACTAGTTATTAGACTTGTTTTTATCACAAAATTATAGTACTACTTGATTGAACCCAAACCCAATAAAATAACACATTCATGAGTTTCTTCCCCCTTCTTTCTTTCTCCTACAAAATTTGGACTACACACTTAACACTTCACTTTTGTAATTACAGTTTTTTTTTCTATACTATGAATAAGGCATTAAATGACAATATAATTATTTCTATTTTTGATATTATAGTTATAAGTCTATAAGAAGCTAAAATGCAAGGAAGAAATATAAAGAAAAAATTATTAAAATAAAAGAGCAAGAAGAGATAGTAATGTTGATGAATAAAATGTGAATGAAGAAATAATTTTACAAGATAATGAACATGGTGATAACATTGACTTAGAGAGAGTAAATTAAGCAAGATGATGAATATGATGAAAAGAAAGTATTATTTTGGATCATATGTTATATATTATTAATTTTGAGTTTAATTAATTTGGATTTTTATGTTATAAAATAAACATGTGTTAGTTTGAGTTATTTAGTTATATTTATTAAATATTATTACATAAGTGATGGTTTAATTAGTCCTAATTTGAATATATTACAAAATATAACTAAATTTTATCCCATCAAAAAAATATATTATTAGGTATTTTTTGTATATCTTACAATATATAATATGATAATAATATTAAAAAAATTAAAAAAAACAATTCACAATACAATTCACATTTTGACAAATATGGTTCCATCAACCTGGCTCAAAACAGTCGGGTCAACATAGGTTCCCATTACAATTCTTTGTTGAAACTTTATATTCTAATGTACAATGGTGATATTGGAGGCACCTACATTGATGGTCGTCAAGACCAGGAAAATTCACCACTTTGCTACGTAGGATGTGCGATTCTATGATTTGGAGTGGTCACGTAGAAATGTCGTACAGTAATTTAGCAAATAGCCAGCATTGAACTTCTCATACACAATAATTCCTAAAATAATAGTTAGCCTTTCACAGGCCCATTTCTAGAATGGAAGTGGTAATGGGATGGGAGCCATGTGATCTTTAATTTAGTAGGCCTACTGTTTAGCCATCAAAAATAAAGAAAACTCAGGGAAGACAAAAAAAATTAATAAATAAAACCTAATTTTAAGGGCCATCAAAAGAGAAGCCAATCATGAGATTGTTGGTTTATGCCAGGTGTACTTAGGAAATTGTAAATTGGAACTTTATTTAAGATGCATGGGTATGATAATGATCGGTCATAAATTATACTTTCAACCTTGTTATTGGTGCAATGCTCTTTCTTAACCAACTAAATTACTACCTTCTCAAAAAAAAAAAAAAAAAAAAAAACAACTAAATTACCATTCTCCTCATCCCAATTTGTTCTGTTTCAAAAATCTAACTTTTTAAGAGGAAACATCATTTATTATCTTGTCTGCTGTATAAAAATGTATAAGTTTCCAAACCTACTCTTAAGTTAATTTATCAAAAAAAAAAATTGAAAATAAAATAAAGACATAATAGAAACATTAGTAAATTAATGGTTTTTAATTTTAGAAACAGAAAAATATTTTGAAACATTTCAAAATAGAATAGAGAACAAACAAATTCGAACTGAAAGAGTAGATTGTTTCAATTAATACAATAAGGATGACAATATTTGACATGACTCGCAAACACGACACAGTTTATTGTGAGTTAGTGTTAGTGTTTAGTGTAAATGAGTTTATATTAAAGTAGATTGTCACATTTTAATACAATTAATAAATAGGTCAATTTCAGTTTCTCAAAAAATAAAAAATAAATAAATAGGTCAATTTCTTATTGGATTATCAAAAAAAAAAAGGTCAATTACTTATTGACCTGCGTTGTAACTCACAATCAACTCAAAATGACTAATTCATACAAATAAATATCAATTTTATCTTACATAAGTCTTATTGCACGCGCAAAGTGCCTGTGACGAGTCTAGTAAGAGAATTTCCCTCTTTGAACTAAACTTTTGTGTGGTTCAAAAATACCCTCATTAATGAAGGATAACTTCTCTTAAAAATAAGATCATAAATGTTAAATAACAAATTTCATTTTAAATTTAAAAAGAGAACTCCTAAATTTTAAAATGTGACGAGTCTAGTACTATATATAAGAGAATTCCCCTTTTTGAACTAAACTTTTGTGTGGTTCAAAAATACCCTCATTAATGAAGGATAACTTCTCTTAAAAATAAAATCATAAATGTCAAATAACAAATTTCATTTTAAATTTAAAAAGAGAACTCCTAAATTTTAAATTTTTTTTCCCTTCACCTTCATTTTTTTTTATTTCCTAAAATTTAGCATTTTTCATTCAAATATAAGTAAAACACCTCCAATTTAAAAATATTTATAAAAAAAGAATATCTAAAATTTAGCATTTTTCCCCTCACGTTTACCTTATTTTTGCTACCCAAACTTTTCTCTATATCACTACACTTTCAAACACATGTTCAAAAATATATATATATATATACAGATACTGTTTATCTCTAAAATTTATCCTTTTTATTTGTTTGAAAAATAAAAATAGATGAAAATTATTAATTTTTACCCAAAATAAATAAATAAATAAAAGAGCATCTGTGTACGTGCAACGCGCATGCTTAGAGGCGTGTATGTGTGTATATATATATATATATATGTTGGATATCCAAAAATTCATTAAATTTGTATATTGTATGATTCAGAAATACCCCTAAATCTTACCCTTAACAAGGAAAAAACTTGAAGACAATTCGGTAAAAATATATCTTCAACTCTACTTAAAATGCCTACAAATGAGACACTCCTACTAATTCATGTCTTCAAAACAAGTTTATCTAAAATTTAAATTTTTTTTAAAAAAGGAAAATTATGATACTAGGGGGAAAATATATATAATAATAAAAAAAATTAAAAAAAAAAAAAAAAAAAAAAAAAAAAAAAAAAAAAGCCGCATCGCACCTTAATCCTTACACCCCTTTTGTGCCCTAGGTTATAGTGCCACAAAAGATCAAATGAGAAATCTTCATTCAAGTAAAAGCAAAATGGATTAATACGATTTCATTAGCCGTCATCCTCCAATGTTAAGGTCCTAAAAAACAACTCTATCTCTTCTAAAAGTCTCTTATTCCCGCAATGTAACCCTCTAGAATCCATATCTAGAGATGAATCGGATGACATCAAGTGAATGAGATACTCACAAACTTCTTCCAAATCATGGGGTGGTAGCCATCTTCTTCATATGCTTATCTGCTCGATCATCTCGAGTATTGTCAGCATACTTATGTTTTCTGCATTCCTGCAATATCAACAAGATCATAAATATGTAATTAAAGTTGTTAGCTATCATCCTTTTTATTACAATACCATTAGTTGTTTTTTCCTTCTGATCTCAACTTTCAAGGAGTTGAATGCTATCAAGTCTTAAAATTAAGGTATAATGACAGCGAGACAATAGTGACGGTTAAACCAAATAAACCATGATAATGCATAAATGTTATGGGTACAACAAAAAGAACAACTAATCTTTTTGTTTCAATGATATATTAATAAGTGTGTAGCATAAAAGCATGTGAATCATGTGACAAGTGCAGGATAGATGTAAAAAAGGAAAGTTTTACAAGATTGCTATAAGACCAATAGCTATATTTGAATGAATCCCACTACTAAGAAACAACACTTTCATAAAACAAATATAGCTGAAATGAAAATGTTTCGATAGATGGTGAAATATATAAAAGATACAAAATGAAGAAATCAATTAAAGATAGGGATGGCTCCCATTGATGAAAAGATAACGAAGAGTCACTCGAGATAGTTTGGTCATATGCAAAGAATAGCAAATGATGCCTTAGTGAGGAAGAGTAATTTGATTCAAATTGAGTGAATGAAAGAGGAAGAACTAGAATAAAACTAGTAGAAGTCATAGAATGGGACATGTTAATTAAGGAGGAGATAAAGAGTAAAATTTCTATAGAATTGAACAACAGCAATTAGTCTGTTGGGATTAAGGCTTTGTTGTTGCTGTTGGTATATTGATTAGTGCACTTTGAACCTAGGAGACAACCTAAAGAAAAGCAAAAGGAACAGAAAAGCATGATATAGAACAAGGAATTGTCACCTGGAGCACCCGATGCAGATTAGCAATTTGTTCAGTCTTCAGGAACCCTGAATTCAGTAGCTCTCGAAACAAAAATACAATCTCTGTGCTTAGATTACTAGCTGAAAGGTTTTTAACTATGCCAGATATGCAGGTATCATCAAAAATGGATCTCATCCACTCAGGAATCTTCTGGAGTTTTAGCAATGCCACAGCCACATGAATTGCTGGCTTGTGATGATTAATAAAAGATTTTGATGCTAAGCATGGAGCGGCCAAAGACGTTGCCAACTCTTCTACAATCAGCCTACAACTGATCTTTTCAATCATTATTGTCTCCTGCATGTCCAGCTTTTCCCACCCCAAAATTATTGATAGGCAGAGGCTACAGTTCAAAGCCACTCTGAGATCACTATAAAAAATTAAGCCTTCTAACACAGCAATTACAGACATTAGGTACCCCATGGTACATTTCACTTCCAACTGCATTTTATATCGCTGGTCTGATAATCTGGTGAGCGACTCCGACAGGCTGTAGGAAGCAACAAGTTTGACCAGAGGAGACCCAAAATGCATGAGTCTGCACAGGTCATGGCAACGGATGCCAATGAATGACAGTGGCTGTGTCCCATTTGGTGGATCAAAGAACTTTTGCCAGTCCATAAACCCTGGTAGAACAACAGGCAAACTAGAGCAACCAAAAAATAAATGTTAGTTTCAACAACATAAAATCATACTAATGTATTAAATGGGAGATACTGACCTTCTTAAAGAGAAGTAATTTAGTAAAAGCAAAAATATCAAAATTTGTCCTTTGCTTGTTCCCTCATCTTGATCAACCAATGCAGGCCCTATGAAGCTGGCAGCACAGATCATGCTGTTGATTGCAGAGACCAGAGAAGTATTATACATAATAGTTTTTGCAGTTTCTACAAGTATCCCATTGGTGGAGTGGTACAAAATCAGGGAAAATATTCCAATTACTAAGAGACTTTGATGATTCCACCTATCTGCTACCGCTGAGAGGTTAAAGTAGTCCATTAACTACAAAATAAAGTGTATTTTCTGATTAATTTCACACAACTGCAAGCAAAATAGAGTTGATCAAAGTTAAATTATTCACCTTCATGGTCACTGCAAGCCAATATTCATCATCAGAAAGAATTTCAGGCTGCACCAAACTTAAAATGTTAAAACTCAGAACTGAGGTGGCCATTAATATTGCTGGGGAAGATGCATAGCTTGAATCATAATAAAGAGTGTAGATTGCCTTCCCTATGCCATGCAAACATAATTGGTCTGAAGCAGCTGGAAAGATGTTAATAATAATCTGCATGAGATTAACCACTGAAATTATGTCGTGCTCTTGGCCTTCATCCTTGGCAAGCTGTATCAACAAGCAAACCAAAATTGTTGCTCCATAGTTATCTCCTGTTGCTACTAGCTCTGCAAATGCTTGTGCATTTGGAACTCGATCATTTTTTCCATGGACGATGATGTCAGTCCCATTTGAGATATTGCTCCTGCAGAATTGCAGAACCTGATAAGACAATTGCTCGCTTATTTTCTCTTGTTGAAACAACCATTTTAAAGACACTGAGTGAACTATTGCACAAGGCAAATCCCATTCATTTTCAGTCAATAGCTGGAATAGGATCCTCTCAGCTTTCAAACTGTAGGGAATTTGGGAGGACATGCTGGCAAGACCCCTAAAAAGACCATAAAGATTCACCACTCGCATCAGTGCCAGTGAATTGGTAGCCCCAGATTGTAAATCACTACTATTAACTAGAAGATACTGCTCTAGCGAAGCTAAAACTGATTTCTCATCTGCAAGTCTGGAAAAGAAGATATTTAAAATGTAAGGAAAGGAAGATGACAAGTATATTCTTAAAACAGAAATATGTTATGCAACAGATGTATGCAAAACTCCTCTTGCATGCTTATAGAACCCACTTTCATGGATCCCGCACACATGTGATAAAGACGTTGCATATCCCCGTTACATAAGGTGCCACCTCCTCAAATATGAGTATAAGAACGAGATGAAGAGTCGAGCTCAATAACCTTTCATCATGTAAAGAACTGGTATATAATATCACCAAAATGGCAGATTGACAAGAAGACAATTCCAAATTATGAGAGCTCTTTTGCCCAAGTAAAAATAGCATATCTACAGGATCGGATGGAAGATATAAGGCAGCATCTCTAATGGTTTGCCCAGAATCATTTCCCAGAAGAACGTCCACAAGTGAACTGAGCATCAGAAATACTCTGCATTTCATTTTTTCCGAGGGATATAAGCCTAGACATCCAAATGAGAAACTGAACCAAGATGTTGAAACCAGGGTCTTTGCAAGCTCCATCGCTTGGATATCAGAATCTTGAAGCAGTAATGAATGAAAAGTTTCCAGCACCCCAAGGACGATCTCCTCCTCCATTTCATTGATGGCTGTTACAACCCAAGGTAATAAATGTGCTGTGCATATGTCCACCACAGAATTTCGTATTTCCATGTTACAGGACTCGGCAAAGCTTTCTTCATGACCATACAGATACGCCTCTTTAAGTAGGTATAAGGAATGCAAAAGTTGTCCAGGATGTTTTTCAGGGATATCTAGACAGGCTAAAACAGCATGTTTAGATGCTTCTTGCACTGGTCTTGCCAGATTTGGAGTCCCATGGGAAGAAGAAAACTTCATTAGAGCTACAAAGACTGAGCAGACCAGTATAAATGTCTCAGGAAGCATGCCCATCCTCCCCTCGGTATGCTTTTTAAGCATCCCTGTTAAAGCAAGAACTAACTCTTCTATTTGAGAAGTGGATAACATCCCCAGGCAATCAGAAACATAGTTCCATACGAGCTTTAGAGTCTGACTTTGAACAGGATGAAGAGGAACTTCAGCTACATAGTGTACTACTGGAATTAGAGTTGCAAACCCAACAAGCAGCCTTTGTTTGAAAGCTTGCTCTGCTGTTGACAAGAGATCAAGTACCTGAATACAAGAGCTGACAACTGGATCCTTATATTCTGTTCGTCAATAGAGAAAGTCATTAGCACAAAACTAGAGTTTGCAGGACAATAAATTCACTTTTAATTTTTTAAAATTTGAAAATATATATATATAGAGACCTAAAGAGTATACAAACTGCACAAGGCTGATACACATTAATTCATTTAGCTAGGAGATATTTGGCAAATAACATAATTAGAATCAAGTTTTCCAAGAACAATTTTTTTAATGAGAAATATTGAGGCAGACTAGACAGGATATGCAAAATTTTCCATGAACTGAGCAATTGATTTGATTTGATCAATCATTGGCCTGTTTAAAAGGCAGCATCTCTGGTTACAGCAGCTACTCTTAACAATTCATGTTAAATTATGCAGAGTACCTTTTGCTTTATGTTTGAATTAATATGCAATGTAAGTTCACCTGACAATCTAAGTATTTCAAACACATAATCTGCAATATTTTCTTCCACCAGGACTTGGG
Source organism: Quercus suber (assembly GCF_002906115.3). Taxonomy (NCBI): domain Eukaryota; kingdom Viridiplantae; phylum Streptophyta; class Magnoliopsida; order Fagales; family Fagaceae; genus Quercus; species Quercus suber. The sequence goes on along the minus strand of NW_027069861.1, from coordinate 194,106 downwards.
TCTGCTGTCTTGAAGCACCTTCGCAAGACAAATAATGAAACAGTAAATATAGTGTGCTCTGTTGGACTTGTCTGTCTGACGAAAGCAATGGACCTTTGATGGCCTCAGCAAAAATGATATTCAAACGAGGCCCATCTTTTCCATCTTCTAGTCCTTGCATGAAGTTATCTGCTTCATATAGAATAATGCTGCTTGCCTCATTTGCATTCACCTTAGCGAAAAACCCTCTCTGAGCGAAAACCGTCAAAAGCGCTAAGCAAGAATGATTTGAAAACTGTTAGCTGAAAGAAACAATCATATTGATGAAAACGAAATGATCATGACTCAACAATGATATAGTGGCATCTGGACTGGTGAGTTTTTCATTTGTGTAAGAGTAACTGCTGCTTGTGGCTATATAGTATTCAACAAGTTTTGCCTTATAGTTGAGTCCAATATATGGACAAGAAGTTTCTAGAGTTCACCCGCGTTTTTTAGAGCTAGCTTGAACAATTTTAGTATCTCAAAAATCATGTTAACATTTAAATACACAAGATCCTATAATCCTGTTGTTATGGCTTAAAGATGTCTTTGATGAAACTCATTACTTGTTTATGAGCCAGTTAAATCAAGTGCTTGCCAATGACCTTTAGGTAAGATGGCACTTTCCAATGTTTCCAACGGAGACATTTAGAGTTTAAATCCTTCCAAACCCACTTGAAATGTGTCAAAGAAAAATTAAATCTAATTGCTTTTATATTAATGTCAAAACTAAAAAGACCTTCACATCACCATCTAATAATATCATGATGATTTAGTGATTGAGGCTCTTAAACACCAAAATCGAAAAGGCTCTTGGCATTTGATCCTGACCAAAATGGTGGACTGGTCACATCTCCAACTAGAGTTCCCAAAGGAAATAAGAAATTGAATGTGCAGGAAACGAAGAAAGAGATGACAAACCTAGACAATTCAAGCGGACGTCATCAACTTGGGTCTTGATGAGGGCATCCACCACCAGGTGCAAGAGCTTAGGACAAAAGGCTAACAAAACATCAGTTCCATCACCATCTTCTGATGCATATTGGAACATAGAAACTTTGTACAGAGCAAACAGGATTTCCCCCCGGATCTCCTCACTGTCATAAAAAGGAATTTTTTTTTAAGTATAATACTAAAAAATTCTCACAAATCCACTCCCAGGCTGCTTTTTTTTTTTTTTTTTTGTTACCTTGGCAATTGAAGACCTGCAACAAGATTGGAAACAAGGCCATATTTATCTTTGATGTGGGCGTACAGATTATTCGTCTCACTGTTCAAAAGAACCCCTAAGCAGTGAAGCTGTTCATAGAAATGGAGTGTGGGTCAGTCAGTAATGTTTAAAAATTTAAATTTCCTCAATTCTTCTATACTACTTAAACTTACAATCCGTAATTTATCATAGTATCAAAGCACGAGATCCTTAATTTAAACATTGTCTTTACCCTACCTTTCATTTAAATTAAAGGGGAGTCGAGAGAAAGTGTTAGAATTATTAGATAAATAATTACATTTACCATTTCCTCTAACCCTAACCATTGATAAATTTATTTTAAGATCCTAATGCATAATTTTTATTTGTTATATTTCTTATTGCATTCCTTTTTTAGCGCATCATCTAAAACACATCAAATAATTTTTTTTATTTTTTTATTTATAAGCAACATATCATATTATATATATAAAATTAAAGTCAAAGAAGCACAATCAAAATTCAAATTAGTTTATTATTGTTGTATCCAATTTAACTTTATTAAAATTTTGATGGGAATTGACCTATTCATAATACTCAGTGGAGATCTAAAAATCAACAACTGATAAATCACTACTATTATTGAATTGTTTTCTATTATGTGTAAGCATCTAGTTATATTATTATTATTATTATTATATAATTAATCAATGAGTAGAAGAAGGCAGATAATCAAGTAAAATATATATATATATATATATATATTGAAAATACCGTAAACAGGTGGGGTCGAGTCCAGGCTAACGCGCGGGAAGCGAGGTGGTGGGAAAGTGTAACAACGAAATGAGCAGAGAAGGATTCGGATGAGGATGAGAGATTGAGGATGAGATTTATGAGCTGATTGGCTATGGGTTGATCGTCGAAGGAAGATAGAGCTTTGAGGAGAGGAGAGACGAGGAATTGAGAATGGGAGGAGGAGATGAGAAATTGAGAGATTTGAGAGAGAGCGTAGGAAACGTGGAGAGTAGGAGAGAGAGGGTTGGAGATGAGGTTGGAGAAGCAGAGGAGACAAATAGATCCTTCTTGGCTTTGGAGATTCAGTGTGGATCGGTGACCTTCACAGCATACTTGTGCCAATTCTTCTCTATTCGAGTACATGTTTTCTTCTTCTTCTTCTTCTTCAAGGTCTGGTTGTTTCTGTGAATCGTAGGAGAACAACATTTGTGTGCCTCTCACTTCTCACTTCTCTCAGAGAATTTTGATTTTGCTTTTTTGAAATTTTTGGCGCGAGGTTGAGGATACAATAATATATGACCACCATTTTTTTTTTTCATTTTAAATAACCAAAAAAAAAAATATGCTTTACTTTTTCAAGAGAAGGACCTAAAAATGCTTTTCACTTACAAAAAATAATAATAATAATAATCGATATCATATCAATTGTTTGCACCAAATTGGTGCAACAATAATTTAATTATTTTTATCTACTTATCCTTTATCCCTCTTTCTCAATATATATATATATATATATGAACTTCTTCTTCTCCTTTATCAAATTTTTTGAGAGAACTTCTTTTTTTTTTTTTTTTTTAATTATTATTATTATTATTATTATTATTATTTTTTTTTTTTTTTTTGTGGATTGGCATCAAGCCTAATAGTACACACTAATTGTAAACATTAAGCAATTAATCGAGGCTACACCTTATGTTCTTTTTGTGCATGTGCTATACTTTCTCGAGCACAAAATCTTATGATATGCACTAAGGTGTTCATGATTGGCTAGTGAACAGTGGTGAGATGGTTATTTATGCCTTTCTCAAAAGGATCAAATCCGACAGTCAAATAAAATGAGACTTCAAGATTAAAACAAAGTGATAAACACCATAAACATCTTTCCCACACAACATGCACTACAAAGCTTCAACTAGTAAAGTGCAATAAAAAAAACTCATCAAAGCTAAACAAGGTACACAAGACATGTTATGTGTAAATAAATTGACCAACCTTGTTTTCAAAGACCAAGAAAAATAGTGCCAAACATATTTTGCTTTTCCCTTTTTTTTTTTATAAAAAAAAAAAAAAAAAACAAATAAATCCTAGAATGAAATGCATGAATGTAATGCAATGCAAGTCCTAGAACAAAAGCACAAAAACACAAAAACCAAAGAACAATGGTCACAAAGGAATGAGCAATGAAGCACAAGGATCATGTCAGAAAGACTCAATTAGATAGAGTCTTTTCCATCCAAAACCTTTTAGATGCACCACGAGCATTGGAGTTCTTATTCACATTCGAGTAATTTCCAACTCCATGATTGGAATAAAGGTTCAAAGCCTTTACCAATTCACCAATGAGTGCCAAAGGATCTTGTGCTTGAGGCACAGGCACTTTTGTTTGTTTGCTCTCTTAGCAACTTGTAGCTTGTAATAGTTAGGACGAATATGTCCAAACTTTCCACAAAAATGACAAAACAAAGCAGGTTTTCCATGCATCTTGTCTTTAGAAAGGGTAGAATCTTTAGGTTTGGACTCTCCTAGATCAACCTTAATCTTCCTAGTGGGTGAAACTTCTATAGGTTGGACAACCTCACTCAAAAAGGGTTTAACAGTTTCACTCACAACCTCACTCACGAAAGGTTCAGAAGAAAATGAAGGAACAAAGTTCGTGGAAGTAGGTGCAGACACAGAGATGCTTTCAACATATCCTAAACCAGATTTGTCAGAAGGATACTTTTGAACATTCAGCATTTGATTAAGTTTAAAACTAGCAAATCTAGCAACAAATAAATTATGTTCCAAAGATTTAACTTTATCAAGCAAAAGCATGTTCTCAGATTTCACATGATTCAAAAGATCATTAGCATTAAATAATTTAACAAGCAAATTTTTCTTTTCAAGCTCAAGAGAATCAATTTTCTTCAGGCCAAGTTTAACATTCATAGCATCCTTTGCAGCAACTTTGCAAAGTTTATTATAGGCCTCTTAAAGATCTGCATCCTCAGAGAGTTCTCCATCAGAAAGGCTCTCTTCAACAGATATACTTTCATTGACTACAACAGTAGCAGTGAAAGTAATGAAGTCTTAATCCTCGTCACATCCAGTCTCATCATCAGAAACCTCATTATCACTAAGAGTTACAGCCATAGCTTTACCATTAAACCTCAAGAATGTAGGACATTCAGTTTTAATATGACCATACCCTTGATAGCCAAAACACAGAGCACCCAAAGAATTGTTAGAGGATTGACCAACTTTATCTCTAGGTTTTTCAAAGTTATTAACCTTAGAGGGATCATTCTTCCTAAAGTTTCTAGTTTCAGCAGTGTTTGTACCTCTTGCTTTTCTGTTGTTATTCCTAAGAAAGGTTTTTAAAGTTCTTGGCAAGGAACGCAATCTCTGTAGCAGAGAGCTCATCATCAAATCCACCAACCTCAACATCATGAACAGACTTAAGAGCCATTGATTTGGATTTGGAAGTTTTGGGTAGGTCAGACTCATAGGACTGAAGAGATCCTACAAGTTCATCAACAACGATGGAGTCCACATCCTTGCTCTCAGTAATGGCAGTAACTTTGGGTCTAAAATCTTCAGTTAAAGATCTAAGAATCTTCCGAACAATTTTAGGTTGATCATAGATTTCACCCAAATTAAAAGCAAAATTAACAATATCATTCAATTTAGCACAGAATTCATCAAAAGATTCATCATCAGACATTCTAATGCTTTCAAATTTAGAAGTTAATTACTGCAGCTTGTTAATCTTAACCGCCTTTGTGCCTTCATGCACAGTCTGGAGGATTTTCAAAGCAGTATGAGCAACCTCAACATTAGAGATTCTCTTAAATTCCTCCATGGAAACAACATTAAAGATGACATTCATAGCCTTGTTATTGAAACCAACTGCTTCTTTTTGAGAAGTTTGCCACTCACTCACAGGAGTAGTGGGTTTCTCCCATCCGTACTCAACGAAATTTCAAACTCTCTCATCAATGGATTTCAAGAATGTTGTCATCCTTACTTTCCAATAAGGATAGTTATTCCCATCAAAGTGAGGAGGAACAACGAGAGAGTGTCCATACTCCAAGATAACAGGGGTTAAGGATCAGCTCAGAGATCAAAAAATCTCCAATAAGAGAGCTACCCGCTCTGATACCACTTGAACGGTTTTAGACCCCTTAAACCAACCAGATTAACCTAGTTAATTAGCCAAGTTGTTACTTAGTCAAATTATGCAATTCTAGGTTATCACAAACATACAATCATATCAAAAATATAAAGCAGCAGAATAATAAATAACACAAGATATGATCACCCAGGAAAACCAAACCGGTAAAAAACCTAGGGAAGATTTGACCTAGCTATCCTCAACGTAAACCTGAATCCACTATGAAAGAATTAAAGTTCATACAAAAGGACTTACAAGCTCCCCGCTTGACTTCCTAATGCTACCCACCAGTAGAACTTACTAACACGACCACATGCAAGCTCCGAATCCACGGACTCCTTTCTTGGATTCTCTAATCAGCTACAAGCACCCACGCTTGTTATTCTTTAAGCTCTAATGGCAGCAACCGAGTTGATCATCAACCTTTTGAAGTAATCTCTACCTAGAAAACCCTAAGCTTTGTGTAAAGGAAAACTCCTCTAGATCTCACAAGAGATTTACACAAAACAGAAAAGTATGAGCAACAATACAACAGGAGCCACTCTAAAAACATGGCTAGGGTTTTGCTTTATATACCTAGAGTAAAAACAGAAAACCCAAAACATTTAATGAGTTAAGGCTGAGCTGGAATATTCTGCAGAAAAAAATTCTGCCCGAGATTCAATCGATCGAGTCTTTCTTTCGGTCGATCAAATCAAGCCGAAATGCACCAATACATCTGCAGCCTCTCGATTCCAACTTTAAATGAAAGACCCAACTTTGAGCAAGCCTAAACAAGACTAAACAACCTGTTTTGATCATGGTTTGCCAACAATACAAATAAGAGTTCTACGCAATGGAAGACATCCTAAAAGCTAAGGCTAGGATCAATATGATTTAATTTGAATTCTTAGCCTAAACCAAAAGGTAAGGGTAGTAAGAAGAGGAATTATAATACCAAACAGTTGGACAAGCTAGTTGCTCTAATAGTTGCCAAAAGGAAATTAGACTTAAAAGTATGATAAAAAGGAAAGCGTTTCTATTTTGGTAAAACTAAGCATTGTCCATGATTGTCTTTTAGATGGAAATTTACATGTTTTACTTTATAAAGAGAAAATTTCCATCATTTGTAATTGTATGTTTTGGCACTTATGTCTATAGATCTTATTAATCTAAATGATATTCAAGATTGATGAAAGATGGGCTTTTAGAACCATTATTTTATTATATTCTCAATCTATGAATTCTATTTAGAGGATAATAAAATCTAGGGTTCCTTTTTGTAAAGGAATGAAGTTCCAATGACTTCTTTAAGTTAGTGCATACATAAAGGAGGAATAGGGCTCTTTTAAAGATAAATTGTTCTAGAAGAAAAATGTCGAAATTTGTTGTAAGACAACTATAAAATACATTTGGAAATGAGTTGGTTGTATTAGATACACAATAAGACATTATTTTATAGATAACTCTTACACTAGTACAACATCGTAGTGGGAGGATTACCAAAATAAATTCATAGTTTTGGAATAAACTTTTGTAGTTATTCCACAAGGATATGAATTTGATCCTCGGTCCTACGTAAAGGCAATAGATGATATGAATATCGATTATTAGATCAAGGTTATGTGAATAGAATTATATTCTATTTAAAGTCTAGAACTTGTAGAGGTGCCTAATGGCATTAAACCTATTGTTTTCAAATAGATCTACAAGAAAATGAGATTGATAGTTTTGAAGGTGCAAACCTTCAAAGTCAAGACTAGTGGCAAAAGATTTATTCAGAAAGAATTGGTTCGACTATGAAAATATTTTTTCACTAATAGTGAAGTTTGACTCTATCGAGATTCTATTATCCATTATATTTCATTTTGATGAAATATGGCTATGGATATCAAGAAAGCTTTTTTTAGTAGCAATCTTGAGGAAGACATCTAAATGATGTAACTAGACTTCTTCAGAGCAAAGAACTAGTAGTGTTTAGCATGCAAGTTGCTTAAAGTCCATTTATGGACTAAAGCAAGCATCTAAATCATAAAATGTCATCTTTGATCAAGCAATCAAATTGTTTGATTTTGATCAAGTATTAAAAGGCCTTATGTGTGTAAAAGTTATATAGTATAATAAATCTCTTAATGTATGTTGATGACATTCTAATCATTTAGAATGATGTAAAGTTATTGTCATCAATGGAATTTGTGGTTGTCTAGTTTAGTTTGATATAAAGTACTTGGGAAAGACTAGCTACATCCTAAGAATTATAACTTTGTTAAAATTCAGAAATTAGGATGTTGGGTCTATCTCAAACTGCTTAAATAGATTAGCTTCTAATTAAGTATAGCATGAATACTTTAAGAAATGATTCTTTCCTTGTAAGTTTGAAGTTCCTTTATATAGGACTATAGTCCTAAGACATATAAAAGGAACAGCATACTAAGACGGTTCCTTATATTAAATTTATAGGAAGTTTTTATGCTATGCTATATACTAAGCTAAATATTTATTTTGCAGTGGGCATGGTAAGCAAATATCAATTGAATCAAAGATTACTTAATTAAGTGGGAGTAAAGCATATACTCAAATATCTTAGGAGAATGAGGGATTATATGCTTGTCCACCAAAGTGAGGATTTGATGATTACTGGTTGTACAAATATTGACTTGTAGTTTGATTGTAATTCATGAAGTTGGACTTCAAGATATGTGTTCATCCTAGGTGGTAAAGATACACATTAAATGTAAGTATTATCTCATTAGAGAGATATAAGTACTTAAAAAGTAGTAGTAGAAAAGGTAATTTATGCAATAAATCTGGCTGAAACTTGTTTCCAAACCTTGCCTTAGAGTAATTGTGAGTTACTGTTGAGGGTCATTTTTGTAAAGCCAGCCCAACCCAGCGAAGCAGGCAATAAGAGTGGCAGGCATGGAATAAGACTGTTAGGCCCAAGCGGCAGAAAAGGTAGGACACAGGCCCATAACATGAATAAATGGGTCTTGAGGAAGTAAATGGGCCCAAAGGGCCCGGAAAGAGAGAAATGACACCCATGGGTAATGTATGTTATGAAAAAGCAAGAATAGGCCGCGGCAGGCCCAAGGCAATGTAAACAAAGAAAGTAGGGGTTGATGGCAAGCCCATGAACCCCAAGGATGAGTATGAGGAGATTGGGCCGGGAAAGCCCAATCAAGTTAGTAAAAGCCCATGGGAAAGCAAAGTCAGTAAATGGGCCGAGGAAGCCCAAGGAAAGTAAAAGGGCCGCAGGCCCAAAGGGAAAAAAGGGAAAGGGACAATGGAGCCCATGAGTAAGAACACCAGTAGGCTCTCTTAAGCCACTAGGGGAAAGAAAGGAACAGCAGGCCTGAAAAGAGGCCCAGCAGGAACAAAAATCGCCAAGGCAGGAAAGGCCGAGTAACACGGCGGGAAGCTAAGGCAATTAAAGAATTGGACTGAAGAGAACACAAAGCCCAGTACTCGGTAAAATCCAGACCCTGTGGGATGGGAAATCAAAGTAAAAGTTTGGGAAAAGCCAAGGACGAACGACTGGCAATGCAAGCAAAATGTCCAGAACACGGCAGATACATGGACAGCAGGCAGACTTCAGACATGAACCACCACGCAAGGCCCAGGCACCGCCAGCCTGTACCCAGCCAATACGGGACATGGTGGGGTCATGGGTCAGAGGTAAGAGGGCATGGTTTGGAGGTGGGGAGAGAGGAAGGCCTGTTTTGAGGTCCTTGCTCAGACTATTTTGGGGAATATGTCCTGCTGGGATGGCATATCACCCAAAAGAGGCAAGGCTGAGTAGGGACCAATAGGTGCATGCCATGAGGGATAAGAGAGAGAAACACCACCACGACAGGACAAGGTGCCGCGGCGGACTAACAGACAAAACGTTGTCTGTGTCTGTGACAGAGGGGCTCGTAGACAGCAGTAAGGGTCTGCGAGTGCGCCCAGACCAGACGAAAAACGGTTAGAGGGTAGAATAGTAAAAAAATGGGTCTCGGCAAGCACTATAAAAGGATGCCTCTGCCATGTGCAAAAACAACAACAAGCACAAGAGCAATACAACGCAACTTAAAAAAGAGAATACTCTGTAACTTGCTTAGAAAAACAGAGGAAGGCAGATACATGGACAGCAGGCAGACTTCAGACATGAACCAACGCGCAAGGCCCAGGCACCGCCAACCTGTACCCAGCCAATACAGGACATGGTGGGGTCATGGGTCAGAGGTAAGAGGGCATGGTTTGGAGGTAGGGAGAGGGGAAGGCCTGTTTTGAGGTCCCTGCTCAGACTCTTTTGGGGAATACGTCCTGCTGGGATGGCATATCACCCAAAAGAGGCAAGGCTGAGTGGGGACCAATAGGTGCATGCCATGAGGGATAGGAGAGAGAAACACCACCGCGGCAGGACAAGGTGCCGCGGTGGACTAACAGACAAAACGTTGTCTATATCTGTGACAGATGGGCTCACAGACAGCAGTAAGGGTCTGCGAGTGCGCCCAGACCAAACGAAAATCGGTCTTGGTAGGCACTATAAAAGGACGCCTCTGCCATGTGCAAAAACAACAATAAGCACAAGAGCAATACAACGCAACTTAAAAAAAGAGAATACTCTGCAACTTGCTTAGAAAAACAGAGGAAGATAACACTAAAAAATGACCAAAGTGGAAATTACTAAGAAAGGACTAGAAAAGAAAGAAAGAAAGAGAAAAAAAAAGGAGCAAGTGAGAGTGGCATGCACCGATAGGCCCCTTCCTTTCTCTCCCTCTCGAATCCCTATTCTCTTCTATAATTATTTTGAGAAAGTATCCATTCAGGTCCGCCTCCCTCAAACCTATTAACTTCCGCGACAGGAACCCCGTTTTCTTTCCTCGGAGGTTAATTGCGTTAAGAAGAGGCGTTCTTTCTCTTTGGCCTTACTCTTGTGGACCGAACTGAATTTATTTACATAAACTGTGGATTAAATCTTTATTACCATTTGCCCTTACTATTTATTTGTCAAAGATTGCTAGATGTTATTATAGTTTGGTCATTTCTTATTAAAAGAACTATCTGGTCATTCCAGAACATATGATTTTGTTTTATCAATTGTATCTGCCTGCCGCAAGCTCTTCTCTGGGACAGGTCAGTCTGCGGTAAGTACCCTCCTGGCAGACGAGGCATAGTTCTCGCACAAATCGGCCAAGTTGAGTTCCAGTTGGCCCGGTCTCGACTCCTGCAACCCAGAACACTTGGGCCTACATTCACAAAGGGTCAGCCCGGCCCAACATAGCAAAAAAGGCCCCCACATTAATCAAATAAAAAGTTATTGAATTTTCAATCATCATAATATATATATATATATATATATATATTTTTAGAGAGTTTCAATCTATAACATCCGCTCCTAAAGATAACTCTATCATCAATTTAAGACATTAATAGGTTTTTGGTGTAGATGGGGATTAAACCACAAATCTCTTATAAGAAAAATAAAAATCATTTAATTTCTTGTTGATGCCCATTTTTGCAAATATGTACCCGAAGGCTTATGAGGAAGAAAGCCCAATAAAGAGCAAGACCCAAAGGCCCACCAAGAAGACCAAAGAATAAGAAGGGTCCAAAGAAAGAAGTGCAAGTGAAAGTAATCTATGGTAAAACGCAAATCTGCCGCAGAATACAAGTCTGCCGCAGAATACAGCTTTACCGCGGAATACAGTTCTCTGGCAAGATGGCTTCGGCAGATGAAGATAAATTGGGCTCAATGCCCTTTTGATCCAATCAACATTATTTGGCCCACAAACGCCCAAATCCTTTTGTATAAAAAAAGAGAGGCGTGAGAACTGATATGAAAAAGAACGATGGAAGGAAACAAGGAGCAGCAGGAATTGCGTGAAGGAAGAGTCAAACTAAAGGAAATGACAAATGCAGCAGGAAACGCATGAAGAAATAAGACAAAAACACGTAGTGGACGAAACAGAACTAATCTGCTGCGGCAGGAATGGCGTGGCAGACAAAAACAAAAGATAGTAGAGTAAGAACAGAAGGGCCGAGGCACCACCAACCTGTACCCAGCCAATACAAGGGAGGTGGGCCCACGGTCAAAGAGATTCAGAGGGCGTGGTTTGGTGGTGGGAGGAAAAGGGGGTCTATATTTGGTTTCCTGCCATAACTTCTTTTGGGAATATATCCTGCTGGGATGGTATCTTATCCAAAAGAAATAATAAATGGTTGAGACCACTGATGCATGCCATAGAGCTAGGTAGTGAGGTAGAGGTATACGGCAGAAACAAACAAAATGGAATTTTGTCGTGCAACAAATATGTTCTGAGCAGATGGCAGTGGTCGGGGCAACCAATGGGTGAGTGGGTAATCTTGAAAGGATGCCCACAACAAACCAAAAACAGTTGGTGAAGCCCTAAGGGTAAAAGGGAGAAATCCCATTGAATTAGCTCACTATAAAAGGAAGATAACCACGGCAGAAAAAAGAGGACTGAGGTAGAGAAAAAGACAACAGGGGAAAGAGTGATAAACAGGGGAAGAAGAAAAACACCCAGAAGGGAGAAAAAGAAAGAAAGAAAGAAAGAAAAAGAAGAGAAAAAACGCGACAGGAATAGAGGCATGCATCAATAGACTATCTTTTCCCTCCCTCTTAACAAACCCACTCTTTGAAATCTCTAAAAGTAATAGCTAGTAGTCATTTAGGTCTATTCTCCAAAATGAACAACTTTTATGGCAGGAGCCCATGATAAGGTTGTTGAAGTTGGAGTTTGGGTTCCTTCTTGGTTTACTTATTCTATGACCAGATTTAATACTTAATTTTAATTGCAAATATATTTGATTTCTCTCATTATAACTTATATCTGTAGTATTTAGTCATCCTGCAGTAGCACGTTTTTATTACGTCTGCCGCATCAGTTGTCCTGTTGTGGTGTCTTTACTTGCTGTATTAGTTATTATGCCGTAGCACCTTTTCATTATATTTACCGTGTTAACTATTTTACAAGCTAAACCTCTTCTGCCAAAACTTTCTTCTCTATTTGTTATTACGTATTTTGCTTTTGACACAAACTAACCATTATCCTGCTGTAAGTGTATATATACATATACCCTGTTTTTCATGTTCTGCAAAATATATTTTATATATGTATATGTGAATACGTATAAGTATATATACTCATATATATATGTATATATTTGAGAATATGCTAACCCATTTAAACTAACATTTTGTTTGATGGGTATTTTCTTTGGGTTTTAGATTTATTTATGCGCAAGAAGTAGAAAAGTGTTTCTACAGTAAAAACGAAGAGTGGTCATTCACATTGTAGAAGTCTTTAGAGCACGGCAAACAGCTTTAAAGCACAGCAGACAGCTTTATTGCACAGCAGGCAGCTTCACTGCATAGCAGAAACTTTTATTGCACGGTAGACGGTTTTACTGCACGGTAGAAAGTCTAGCTGCACAGCAGAAAAGTTAGACCTGTGGCAGAACTAGAGAATAGTTCCTTCTACGGCAGAAAAGTTAATCCTGCGGCAGGAACAAAGGATAAGCCCACTTCGCAGCGTCTTTACGCACAAGCCGGCCCAAGTTGAGTTCCAGTTGGACCGGTCTCAACTCCCTTACTCAGAATACTCAGGCCTACTACCGCAGGAGGCAACCCAACCCAATGCACAACACAAAAAAAGGCCCCTACATTTCTCTAAACCCAAAACCTCTCTCTCTCTCTCTCTCTCTCTCTCTCTCTCTCTCTCTAGAATCCAATCACCAAAGCCTCCTTTGTGACCACAACCCAAAACCACCATGATCACCACCCATAACCACTAGCAAAACACCACCACAACCATCAAAAACAACCCAAATACAAAACACCACCAAAACCAACCCAACCCCAAGCTACAAACATAATCCCACAAACTGCAATGCAACTCACGACCCATGGCTAGCCAAGCCCAGCCCAAAACCACCACCCACCACCAAGTTAGAGAAAAAGTGAGAGAGGAGAAAGATTGAAACCCAGCACGAGATCTAAACTCACTGTATTCGCAAACCCACCACCGTCGAAGACCCATTGCAACCTATCCCCATCCATCCCACAGTAACCAAAAAAAAAATAAAAAATCCATACAATAACTGCTGCAGAAGATAATGGCAAAATCGATAGCCTGATGAAAGACACTAGCGGCCCCAGCACATTCGAGAGAGAGAGAGAGAGAGAGAGAGAGGGAGAGAGAGAGAGGCTGAGTGACAAAGGAATAGAGGAGAGGCTGAGAGTAATAAAGAAAAGCGAAAGAAAGAGAAGAATAAAAAAAATTATTCTATTTTTGTCATGTTCCAAATTTGGAACAGTATCATTCATCCATGCTAAAGTGTTAAACATTTAGAACATTTGATGTGGGATACTTTTTTTTTTGGTGTTTTGTGTGCCAAATGTAACATTTAGCACTGATGCTAATGCTCTAAGCATGCTAAATTCCTAATGATAATTTTTTGGTTTTTGTTTTTTTTGGGGGGGGGGTGGGGAGCGCAGATAAGCAAGTGTTTATCGAATTTCACAATTTATACAAAACCCAACATTCTATAAATTTTTTACATAATCTTTGCTAAGTTGCTAATGATGTTCTTCGGTTCAGAAAGAAGAAAAAAGTGAAGGGAAGGTGATAGTTACAAGAGCAGGCCCCAGTTCAACGATTATCCTATTCGAAGTGTATCATGACAGGTAAAACCATCTCGTATCAAGGACAAATTTAAGTAGGAGACCTTTCTTGTGCGGTCATTTTAGACCATTCTTTGATTTTGATATAGATTTCTTAATCCTTTTAGTATTCAATAGTTCAGCATTTATCCACCCTCTCATTGAATCTTTCAATTTTCTTCCATTTTTAGCTGGATTCCTTTCCGTCCCCTTTTCCTTGTCAAGTATGCGTCAGAGATTAATGACTCAGTCCGTCATTTTGCCCAGTCAGACAAAGGAATGCGAGCAAATACAAGTAAATAAATAAAAATGAATTTAATAAAAAAAGAAGAGGAAGAAGAAGAAGAAAAGGTGTTCTCTGAGAAGAGGGTGTTGACTGTTAAACAAAGAGAGAGATGAAGATAAACAAATGACTAGCGCTCCTGAACTTTCCAACCCAGAAGCATCAACCCCATTGAGCATAAAACTTAGAAACTTCAGATACACAAAGCATACAAATACAAAATTTATAAAAAAATAAAAATAAAAAAAAGAAGGGAGGGAGAGGAGAGGAAAAGAATATCATTTGATATAAGTATCTTCCTGACTGGCTACACTACTGAACAACCTCTTAAGTTACACTCTGATTATACCTTTCTTTCCGTATAACTCAAAACTCAACTAACATCCGTCCCTTATTCTTTCAAGGAAGCAACACCTCCCCAGAACCCCAAAGAATACCATTGGCTTTCTTATTTTTCAAATAATGTGGGGTCTGATCTCTCATCTTTAAAATCTATGGAAAGAAAGGTTTAAAAAAAAAAAAAAAAAAAAACAAATGGAACAGGAGGATACAGGACAGGGAGTTCCCCTTGCAACAAAAACCCATGGAGTACTGTATAAATCTCAACCCTTTTCTGCTCTCAGGATTGCACAGCCAGCCTCTGAAGATGCTCGAAGAAGACTTGAAGACTCACATCATCTGTGAAGATCACATCCGATCCAGCTGCCATCTCATGAGCATTATTGTATGTAGCCGATGGGTTCAACTTTGCCAATAAAAATCTAGCCTGTTCAGCAGGGGATGATGTAATGAAACTATATTAATTTCCATATGGTGAAAGTTAAAGAAATCATATCCACCACACTTTGAAATGCAAATGCATCATGTCAAAATATAGAATAGACTATTTGAACAGTATATCTTAAGTAAATCTTTTAAATTAAAAATAAATAAAAAACACAAACACAGACACAGAAAAAAGAGAGTTTAGGTCCCCAGACTAACTCTGGGACCAATATCAGTCATCAATTAGCCAACAGTTGATGGAATTGCAAATGGTGGGTATTTAAAGACCTCTCGGTCATATCTATACACGAGACAGAGATATTACTTTCTGGGAGGATCTGAACATCAAACCTAATCCTATCCCACCCAATCTTTTTATCACTTGAACCAAGATCAGAATTTCAAGAAATGCTGAAATTACTGGCTTATTGCTGGCTTAAATTTACAAATGTTAAAACAAAATACATTAAATAACCAAAGTGAACACATAGAGTGTGCCATGGTGCCCAGTTCTCAAAATAAAGATTGGTTAATCCAAAAGGTCCATCTCCAAATATTTTCATCATTACAACTGAATCATATACCCATAACATTGCTGGGTCATCTTTCTTTTTGACTGCGATTTGAAATAAAACTTAAAGGTAACTACTTCCATGATGGTGATCCCATGGATATTTCATGAAAAAGTTCCAAGTCAAGAAAGATTTAGGTAGTAAACAGAACAGGCCCCAAGTTAGGTGGCTTTTCTTTCCTTTTAAGTTTTAAGTTCAAACAAAGGAATTTATTTTGAAGGAAAGGGAAACTATAAATTACAATACATATGAATGGGGAAAGGTCATGGAAAGCACATGTTTTTGAACACTACAGAAGTCTGAAGGGGACTTCTTGTACTGCCTAAACCCATATCAGAAAAATCTCTAGCCACCAATTCAATCAATTAAAAAAGGTGTTCTTTGCTACATTTTGAATAGTGACTTTAACTAAATCTATTTAGGAATAATCTTCTATTTAATAGTGTGATCGGTAAGTTAATGATCAGATAACTTTTGAAGGACAATGCAAACAACAAACATTTTTCATTAAATTCAATGAAATTTATTTACAGAGCACAACCTTTAAGCCCAGTCTTGAGATTCAGATTACAGATGATTTGATTCCTCAATTACAATATCAAAATCAAGATTTAATTTCTTGAAGCATAATATGTAGAAGACAAATAAATTATTGAATACAGAAAAGGAGTCAAGGAGAGAAGCTAATTTACTTTGGCCAAGACAGAAGGAAGATGAGCAGCTTTGGCGTGAATTTTACGAAAAATCTAAAGCATAAATACTTTATAAAATAATCCCTCAAAAATCAATTATTTTTGAAAAACGAAAGTTACAGAGTTACTTGTACCTCCATCCCATATTGTTGGTCCTATTTAGAAAATCCAACTTTTTAAGAGAACATCATTTAATGCTTTGTTTTTTAGTTAAATTTTAGTTTAAAAGGTACAAGTTTCCAAAACTACCATTCATTAATTTAAACTCCTGGAAAAGAATGGTATTAATCTTTTTATTAAAGTAAAAATTAAATTAGGATTTTTATTTTTATTTTTTTATTAGTAAGTTAGGAAATTTATTTATATTCTTTTCAAAGATGACTACATCTTGGGACATCTCAGAATGGAATAGAAGACTAGAATTTGGGATGGAGGGAGTACAAGTTTTACAACAAACGGTTTACAAACTGATGTAATGATGAATGTTATTGCTAGACTTCAATAACCTAATAAATGAATGTTGTTTTTTTGCAATTGGTGACACATTAGTTTATAAGCCTAATGTAGTAAAATTTGTAGTATCTCTAACATCACTCATTCTAAAATAAGTGAAGAAAGAAAATAACCTTTCAAAATAAATAAATAAATAAATAAGAGTATCCTTGGAAGGCAACATCAATTTGCCAGAAGAATATAAATAGAGTAACTTTGCAGAACATATAGCAGCATTGGCAGAACTGAAGATACGAGCATAATTTGCAACAATGTTATTCCATTTCAACACCCCCAAATATCCCAAAGTGTAATGTCACAGAAAAAAGTTTAAGCCATTTCAAAAATTATTAAAATTGTAGAATATACAAGTAGTTGGTTAACTTAACAACAATAGAGCCCATGCTTCATAAAAATGAATTCCTAAAGCTACTAATAGAAGTTAAAGATTGCAATGAAATTAATGGCTATCTCCAACTCTCGTTACTCTCCCACCATGGGTCTTGGATTCATGCCATGAGAGGGAAGAGATTTGGGGAGGGCAAGGGTTAGCTACCATTTTGCAGCCTAAATGGCCATTTGATCAACCAAGTAAAAGAATTCCAGTATTTCATTTCCCAATGAAGCCTATATTACTGTTATGAATGAATATTATACATAAGCAACAGCATAGCGAGCTTCTGGTTAAGTATCATTGACTAGAGGCGAATTAGTAATTATACATCAACAATTAGAAGAAACCGCACTTTGGAAGAAGAATTGATAGCAATAAAGGAAATACAGCTTTCAAAAAGATGAAATTTACAATAAATGTACTAACCTGGGAACCATGCTGATCACAAACCACCAATCTAGGTACAGGGAAACGTTCCCGAATGATCATTTGCGCATCATCACCAGGAGCTTGCAATAGCTGCGCAAATGCCTGACGGGAAACCATGTATTTGGGTTATCAGTTAGATGTGAAAGTTAATTAGACAGATGCACAACACAAACAACCAATCACAAAATGAAGGTTAAGTAACAACTTCAGTTGTGGATTAATCAATACTATCTCCCCACCCCCCCCCCCCCCACCCCCCCAAAAAAAAACCCACCCAAGAAGAAGAGGAAAAAGCCATGACATTTATAAAGGCTTAGTTACAATAATCTCTACTAAAACTACGTGTGATAATATATTTTAGACCAACTTCTAAAATTTGAACAATTTCCAGGACTATTAAGTGTAGATACCATGTGTTCTGGTTGATTATGGTATCCTGCATTACGCCACTGAGCTATTTGCATTCCATGGAAAATGACAACACTAAAATAAGAATCCAGCAATAGAATACGGTCAGCAGCGATGGAAGCCACATCCAACAATGCTGGTGCAGGCAGCGAATTGAATGAATATGATATTAATGATGGTTGAATCATAACAGCAGCATTGGCAATATTTTCCCGGTTTAACAGCATGCGGAAATAGGCAGTCTCATCTGGACTGTTGTTAAAAACCTGCCAGAAACAAGGATGTTATACATGTGTACATATCAGGTAATATATAAGAGAAAAAGGAAAAGAGAAGAAAAAGAAAATCACTAAGTTATGAGTACCTGTACAAATTGTGATCGTCGCAGATTAAACATAAACTGAGGGAACAGTGAAAATGATGGGTTTAATTGAAAAGATGCTGGATCATCCTTCCGGTAGTCACCAAATTTAGAACAGAGACGAATAAGAGACCGATCCAACCACCGTGTAGCATCAAACCCTTCCTGATTATTAAAAAATAAAATAAAATTATAAATTATAAGCTGGGCTACTTTGTTTTAACATTGCAGAGCCTCATTACAGAACATATGGTAAAACTATAGTTGAACTAACAAAGAAGCAAATCATTCGAAATCCTCATGTTTTTCACAAGCAAGATGCTAAAAATAGTAGTAAACTGTTCTTTAAATATAATAATAATAAATATATCCAATATATAATATGAATAAGAAACTTGTCCTATTAAAAGGATTTTGATCATTAAAATCAGAAGTCCAGATGCAGCAGAGATCTAAAATAAAATTTCAGGTTTCAAATATCTTTGTAATTGGTCCTACACATAAAAACTCTATATTTTTTTGAATCTTTCATTTTTCTTTAAAGTCCCACGATCATCTATTCCAACAAGAATAGAGCTTGATGCAAGTTAAACACATGCGCATTTGAGTGATCATGGATACAACAGATATATCTTTGTAATTGGTCCTACACATAAAAACTCTATTTTTTCAATCTTTCATTTTTCTTTGAAGTCCCACTATCATCTATTCCAACAAGAATAGAGCTTGATGCAAATTAAACACGTGCATATTTGAGTGATCATGGATACAACAGATGGTGAAATACATATGATCGCTAAATACATGAAAAATCAACAGCTATTTACAAAACAAGAAACATACCTCTATTTCCATTTTCAGGGAAGTCAATCTTGCCATTACCACAGCAGCCGTCTCTTGGTCAAATCCTTGTACCAATTCCTGTAAAGGCAGCATATTCCCTGTCAGCATCAAGATCCACTTGGTGGATTTCTTACACATTCTTAAATTATAAACTGTACTTATGAAGCAACATAAAACAAGATTTAATAGGAAGTTAGTAGCAACTATCAAGAACCTTTTTTTTATTGGTAAGTTACATTCTACCCAGTACATTTCGAATCCATCACCTTACCCTCCACCTTGCTCTTAGAAGGAGGGCTCTTACAAGGAGAGGTGCCATTTGAGCTAGACCTCGTAGACAACATCTAACAAGATGTTGGAACAAGATCAATTGTTTCAACTGGGAAGTAGATCTAAATATCAGGCAACAAAAAATTCAGGCTCCTAAATAAGGCCAACCATTGAACAGAGTCCTAAATCAGCTCAGTAGGCATATTATAATGTGATCATTTGTGAGAAGGCAATCATTAAGGAATAAAACTTGCATTAATGTGGCATGGACACAATAGGACACATTCACTAAACTAAGTAATAAACTATTACTAGTCCCAAAAGCTTAAGATAATAAAGATGGTGAATTTAATCACTTAACCATTATTCTCACACTAAGAACATACAAACATGAAGAATTTTTAGTAACATGAAACAACATGGCAAGGACGCATTAGAAGATGAAAGGATAAAAAATATATTATCCTGATAGACATCTTACTCTTATTAGAAAAGATAATTAGCATACTTTCAAAAATTTCCCTTTCTAAGCAAGCAATTTAACAACCCTCTTCACAAGAAGAGATCACATCTCTGCAGCCATCAAACAATTATCAACTGTTTAACCAAAATTTTTACAAATGCAACACCAGTGAACAGCGGGTCTCACATAAATTTCCAGGTTTCACACCTTAGAAAACAGTCTTAACATATATATATATATATATATAAGAAGAAAAAAAGAGCAGAGCTAAAGAAATGAATATATCAAAGAAATCTAAGCTTCAACAGTATCAGTCACACACACACACAAAGAGTTTGGTTATGTTTTGAACAGTACTAGACAAATGACATACGTGGCATAAAAAATATAAAAATATAAAAGATATGAAACCAAAATTTGCAAACCTCTGAGCTAACAGCACTATCTATCCATGTTCTACTAATGGTTGTAACTCGAAGCATTAATTGACCCTCAGGGTTTTGATAACTGCAATTACATATAAGACAGTCAAAAGTTAATTGCACTCCAAAAAGAGAAAGAAAAGAGAGGCACACATATGAACGCCACACACACAACAATACACACATGGTCATAGATACAAGATTCCAACATACCTCGTAAGGAACTGTAAGTACAACTGTGGATTTACAGTTCCTGGAGTATTTGATCGATCACTTGATGAGAGATCAAAAAACACCGTCAAGCAAGTACTCTTATCAAGACCGCATAATTTCCATGCTGTTGTACCTCCTTCCCCAATGGTAGTATCAGCAACAGCAGGTCCTTTCTGCAAGGTTTGCAACAATCAGCATAAAAATCCACCATTACAGCTTTGATTAAATCTTCTTTCTGTTTGCCTTAAACAAACTCAAAATACAATGCTATCAAGCTAAAGAAAATAGGTTTCAAAATATCAACTAGTCTGACCTTTTCCAAAGATGTGCAAGGTCCAATTATACCCTGTATTTTGATGTCTTTTGAACAGTTGATCTCGAGTGTGCCACTGAAACAAATAAGTTGTGAGTGAGCTTAAAAATTTAATTACAACCTAAATAAGAGCCATAATGGGCAAATCACAGCGCATAGGCATAAGTAGCAGAAGAAATGTATAAAAGATTGTCAGTGTACATGTGTGTGAAGAATTGTACAAGGCATAGGTGCTAGAACTTGAGCTCCAAGACTATCCTCTTATCATTTCCCTTCTTTCTAGAGAACTGAGCTCCCAGAACTTTTTTTTTTTTTTTTTCGATAAGTAAATTCACAAACATTTAGTACTTCTCTCTTCCCTGAATTGAATCCTTTGGTGTAAAGGGTTGCACTAAGGACAGACATTTGCATTTACAGAAAATTATCATTTTTTTTATTTGGTAAGTTACACAAAAAATAGTTCTTGAACCCACAAATACTCCCTCCACCTAGAACTTATGATGAGAGGGGTTGTCAATTGAGCTATAGCAAGTTATCATTTATCTCAATAGATCTTACATTGTCCTGCTCTTAGGAAAAGTACACACACATATATATGGGTTGGGATCAAGTTACACCTGGTGTAACTTTAAACAATGTTGCACCACTATATTTTTTTATTGGATGCAAATATTAAAATAATCTACCATTTGGATTACATTTTCTTCTTATAAGCTGATAATAGCAAAATTTCAAGATAATCAAAGGCCGATAACTATGCAACAAGAAGAAGCCTTAATTCCAAATTTTTAGTGTTGGCTATGGATCTCAACCGATTAGTTAGGTCAGCCACATCTTAAAAATGTGCAAATTTCAGGTTTTTTTTTTTTTTTTTTTTTTTTTAAATTATGCATAAAAGATGAGTCTATGAATTTGATAGTAAATAACATCCGATTGACACAAAATTTGAAGTACGTATTAAAAACATATAGAAAATGTAATATAACAGTGGGATTTTCCAATCATTAATCCAATAAAAATTATTTTAAGTGGTTTAATATTGCTTAAAGTTACACTTAGTGTAACTTGATACGTATGTATCTTTTTTTACATATAAGTTATTTATGTATGTATTCTTAAACAAGAAGAAGAGCAATTTCACTTCGTTGCTAAGATCAGTTGTTTCAACAGCCAAGATGCAAGAGCCACAAAATAAAGACCAAGAAGAAATAGGGGCAAAAGCTATTGAAGAAGACAAGTAAACCTCAAAAGTTTCATAATGATGAACTCACTTAAAACAAAGGCCAAGAGACTGCTCTCCCTCTTCAAATACACGCTTGAAAGAGTCTTTAAATACAGAATGACCAAAACTTTCAGCCAGAACAACAAGGCCACCAGTTTTTTCAACTGCCACTTTCATTTCCGCAACCCCAACCTACATTTTTAAAATGCCCAAGAGTCAAAACATAATCCAGTTCAATCTACACTGCATAAAAATCCTGATCAAGAACATACTATGAAACCTAATTATTAATTGGTTATAAGCATTTAAAAGTTTGTCATGGAGGCCAACAATATTGCTTTTAGAGATAATCTGAAAAAATATGCCAAGAATACCCTTAAAAAACCAGTAGAAGAATCAAACGCTGAAGAAGCCCCTAAAATTCTCATATTACACATAAGGTATTACTTTAAACAGTATCCCACTGCAATCAATTGTCAAGAAAATCCATAGAAAAAGCAGCAGTACAGAGAACAAATCTCTTGCGTATTAATTAAATGACCTAAGACTGATTTCAAAAGGTATAGAGGATATTATTTCTTATATACATTAAATATGTTTATGTTTCAAGGTGAATATTGTTGCTATAGTCATTTAATTAAATAAATCAAGTGGGACCCTTTACTGGTCTTGCTGCCTTGATTCAGATATCCCTCTCCATACATTTCCGGCGATCTCCCTTCCACCAAACATCAGGAAAATAACAAGTACATTAAAATTCAAAATAAAAAATTTTGATAAGTAAAAAAATATAAATATAAATAAAACATGTAAAAGACACATAAACAAACTTTGAGCCTGAAAACCAATGATAAAAACATTTCTGCTACATAAAATAAAAAGACGTGTAAACACACTTTAAACCTGAAACCAGTGATAAAAAAACTCTTTGATATATTAAAAAAATCTATGCCAACTGGCTAAGTTTTAAAATAAAACGTAAAAGTCATTTTAAATGAATATTTTAAATCTTTAAATTACACAGGCATTCATGATTTCTTTACAGCTGTAGCGGCTCATTACAGTATTTGAACAGAAAGCTCAAAAACCCTACCTTTCCTTCTCAAATGAGGTCCTTCATTAGGGGAATAAAAACCCTCATATATGGTACCATTTATTCCACATGTAAGCTATTCACGTTAAGTTACAACGAGGGCAAATTAGCTCTATCTCAATTGGCAATTTGTCCGTCCACAATAGTGGGATGGAGGATGAGCTACTCGTTCAAAACCAACTAGATGCATGTCTAACTTACCAATCAAAAATAAATAAATAAAAAAAGGTTACCATGAGGAAAGTGGCAGGACCCACAATTTATAATATGCTTAAAAAAGGAATGTATCTCACATGACCTAACTGACTGAAGAAATAATCACGGTTACAAAATAAAAACACAGAAGCGATGATCCAGTTTGTGAAATTACATGAAAATTGAAAAAATAAATAAATAAATAAAGAAAAAAAGAATCTTAGAAGTCATAACAGAATTAAACAGCAAACTAACACAAACCTGGTCAAGTGCAGATGCAAAGAGGTCCAAAACATGACCCTGGCTGACCAGTTGATTTGCAAGATTTTCATAGAATTTGACCGCTTTCTTAAAATACGGTGCCGCATCCTTATCGAGATCTTTATGTGATCGCACCGGCTCAGATTGATCTTTCGACACAATCTACAAAACTTAATCAAAATCAATATCTTTACCATCATGATCTTACAAGAATATCACACCCTTGAGCTTAAATCAGTATACACAAGACCCCACCATTTTTCCCTAATATTAATTCATGCTGCATATGCCAGCATATGTGACTATTCAGTATCCACAGAGGTGGTGCAATTGGAAAATAAATTGAGGGCAAACGTATGGACAAAGGATTGCACATGCAAATAATGTACATAGAGTAAAATAAAAAAAATAAACTGCTTGGTCAAAATGTAAAAATATATACTTCAAAAAAGAAACTTGGAATATGGAGCAGTGACGTACAAAGACAAAAACAAAAGCAACATACACATCGTGAACTCTAGAACTTGACATAAAAAGACAATATTTTGCAATAAGAAAATTCAAGTTCAAGGGGGAATTTTGTTTTTTCCACAAGATTAGAGCATAAAAATTCACATATTTGACTTAAGAAGCATTGAATAGGAAAATTCTAGGTGCCTTAGCCTTGGCACAAGTGCTAAATGGGCAGGCCCAGGTTGGCATTATATAGGTTTGAAACCATTAAAACAGTGGTGTCTGAAAAGCTTGATAATAGAGGCATATAAACAAAAATATAGAAGGCCATGGTTAAATTGGCACTAACCCAACTAAAAATAGAAACGCAAGTAAGAATTCAATTAATAATAACACCAGACCCAATGTGTGACACTTAATCCACAAATGAAAAAAGAACAAGACCTAAGAGTAGAGTATGTCTTGCACCATAAGAGTGGCATCAAGTAGTTAATTACAATTACAAATAAAATAAAATTACAATTGAAATAAAATCCTACTAATATGAGCTAAATTCAGCCACATTGCAAAATAACAGCGAAGTTCCCTACCATTAGCTACCAAGATCTAATTCCACAGTATCATACACTCCTAGTACAACCCAAAAGTATATCAACAACAAGGGTAACTTAACAGCATAAGAACACTGACAACTCAACACCAATAAAACGGCGAATTACAACTGGGAAAATCAATTCAAGTATGACTGTATAAGACAACATCTTAGTAGCAACAACATTGATATAATAGTTTTTACCGTGCCAGGTCCTTCCGTGCAAGGACCACCAACTAGAGCTATAATTCGAGCACCAGTGCCGGTGGAACAAGCTCCAAGCAACCCTGCGGCAACACTTAAAGCCACTCCCGTGCACCGTGAAGTCCTAGTCCCCGGGGAACAGGCCATTGATCCGTTTGTAGCTCATCCAGCAGCTGAAATGAAAATCAACACATCAAAATAAAATCCCAATTATCAATCTCAAACAAACAAAGGATCCCGAAACTCACAGCATTGAGAGTGAACTCGCAATCCGATGCGGGCAAACAAAACCGCGTAACGCCAGAACCGGGAAATCCAATGGGAACTCCTCCCTTCTGGTACCCTGCTGCTCCTCCTCCAATACCACCAACAGATCGCCTTGCGGAAACGGCGCCGCTGCTGCCGAGTCCCAATTGTTCCAAAATCTGATCCTTTGTAACATCCTTGCTCCCACGGAAGACATAAACCTTAGACATATCGGAGAACCCCAATTCATGAACCTGAACCTGAGTCCCAAATGAAACGAACCCAACAAGGGCGTTCTCCGGCAACAAGCCGATCGCACGCCTCAAAGCCGATTTGACATAGCCCATCTCCTCCTCGATCATGCAAGTATCGAGAACGAAAACGAAAACCGGTGGCGGAGGAGCCATAGAAGGATCGTTGAAATTAGGGTTAGGGTTAGGGTTATGGGGAGAAAGAGGGAGAGTGTACTGCACGGTGGTGTATTGAGCGTAGAGTTCGCCGGGGAGATTGGTGTCGGAGATCATGGAATAGTGAGGAGGGAAATGGTTGCGCTGGTAACAGAAAGGGCAGATCCAGATCTTGGCGGCGAAGTCGACGCGAGCGTAAGGGTTGAGAACTGAGGCACAGGTTTTGCAGCGAAGCGGAGCGTAGGGAGCGTGGGGATGTCAGGGTGAGGACGGATCGGAGAAATGGAGGCAGCGAGTGGGATCACGCACTTGCTCGCTTCAACCTTCGTTCGTGGCCACACGTTCCAACTCATCCGAACTCCGTCGATTCCCTCGGGATCTGTGTTCGCCATTTCCGACATGTTTAAGAATGTGAGAGAGAGAGAGAGAGAGAGAGAGAGAGAGAGAGAGAATTTGTTTGTTTTCTAGAGATAGATAAAAGAGAAAAGAGAAAAGAGGCGACCCCTTGAGCCTGATCAGGAGGAATAAGATAGATAGATACAAGCAAAGGGGTCACCGCGACCTACAGCCCTGCCTCTTGAGTAGTGGTTTGTTTGTGCGTGGATGTGTATGGTTTAATTAACAATTTCTTTTTTATGTACTGTAACGCCAACAAGCTATAATATGTCGTAGCTGGACCCTCTTCTTTCTTACTACCTGTTTTTTGTTTTTTGTTTTTTTATTATTATTACAGGCCGTTTTTACCATTTATTTTATTATTATTTTTTTTTACCGCTCGTGAAGAAGCTAACGACAATTTCACCCTCTCAAAATTTGTGCCTGAAGTACGTGTTTTTAACTGTTTATCCCAACAAACAAACGAACGAAAAAAAAAAATGATAAAAAAAACACTATCAGATCCCAAGCTGATTTTTACTTTTCTTTTCTTTTCTTTTTACCGACGACTGAATTTACTTAACATAACTTTTCGTGGGGGCTTTTTTTTTTTTTTTTTTTTTTTTTTTTTTTTTTTTTTTTTTTGTGTTTGATGGGCCAAGCCCGTTCTGCTACACTCAGGTCCTGTGGAATGATGGGTCAAGGAGTTAGGATTGGCCTATTATCCCAATGGGATTATACCGCAGCCTGCAGGTCAGCTTATGTACAAGCCAAGCATTCTTGATGTTCAGACAAGACGGAAAGTGCTACAGCAGATTGGGTGCCTCGACAGGCACAGCAGATAACATCACAGTTGAAAACTGATACGGCAAAAATATAAAAGAAAATCACAGCAAAACAATTGATACAACAAATACAATAAAAGATGTCACAACAAAACGACTGATACAGCAAATATAATAAAAGAGTGTTACAATAGAAAAACTAATACAACAAATATAATAAAAGAGTCCTACAGCAGAAAAACTAATATAACAAATATAATAAAAGAAGTGCTACAATGGAAAAACCAATAGTGTAAAACACTTCAGCGGAACAAACAATGATAAGAATGCTAAGCAAGTTAAAAAAAGCCACAGTAGGATGATGACAACAACTCTAGGCATGTGAAATAACGTAAGTTCACTCTCTCAATCCTAGGTCAAGTCCTTCAGCAGCAAAAGGTCCAAGAAGGGATCCGAACTCCAACACGAACAACCTTGTTATAGGCTTCTGTCATCAAAGTTGTTCGTTCTGGAGGAATGACCTATATGGTTATGGGTTATGATTTGTAGAGCTCTAGAGAGTGGGTTTATCAAGATGAGGGAAAAGAAAGCCTATTGATGTATGCCCCTATTTCTGCTGTGTTTTCTCTCTTCCTTTTTACCACTTTCTTTCTTTCTTTCACTTCTTTTTACTTCTAGTTTCTTGCTATTATCTCACCATCGGTTTTTCCTGCCTCCTCCCTTCCATCTTGGCTACCTCTTCTTTTTATAGTGAATTCATTCAATGAGATTTCTCACTTTTGTCCCTAAGGCTTCACCAGCCGCTTTTTGTTTCTTGTAAGCATTCCTTTAAGATTGCCTATTAACCTGTTGGTTACCCAGCCACTACCTCTGCTCATAGTGTACTTGCTGCACCACTCTCCATTCTAGGATAAAACTCTACTTTGTTTTGTTTCTCCACTCACCTTTCCTGCTTTACCTCGAATGGATAAGGGCATGAGCTCCTCTCTCTACCTACCTCTATAGCATGCATCAAGCGATCTTAGCCCTTTATCTACCTCTTTTGGATGAAATGTCATCCCAAAAAGGCATTTTCCCCAAAAGAAGTCTTGGCAGGAACCCTAAAATAGACCTACTTTTCCCCCTACCACCAAACCACACCTTTTGAACCCCTTGACCGTGGACCCACCTCTCCTGTATTGGTTGGGTACAAGTGGGTGGTGCTTCGGCCCTTGTGTGTTCATTCCACTACCTTTTGCATTTGTCTTCTTATACTCCCACGCCATTTCTACCGTTCTTGCCGTGTCTCATTCTGCTATGTGTCTCTTATGTTCATGCCTATCCTCCACGGCATGAAGGGCATGGGCTTTTGAGCTTGTACTGTTTCCTCTTATTTTCTCGTGAGCTTGGACCTTGGCTTGGCAGAAGTCCCTAGCCATCCAATCTATTGGCCTTTTGCTCTTGTTACTTCTCTTCCTACCATGCTTATAAGCCTGCTGGCTATCATTCATGTCATGTTAGCCCATTGGGCTTATTACCTTTTTTCTTGGGTTTCTTCGTCCCATTTACTTTACTTTTACCTCTTTGTTGTGCTTATGGGCCTGTTGGCTGTCATTCTTGTCATATTGACCCATTGGGCTTATTACCTCTTTTCTTGGACTTCCTTGGCCTATTTACTTTACTCTTACCTCTTGTTATGCCTATGGGACTGCTTGTTGTCATTCCTGTCATATTGGCGCATATCGCTTATTACCTCTTTCCTTGGGCTTCCTTGACCCATTTATTTTACTTTTACCTCTTGTTATGCCTATTAGCCTACTAGCTGCCATTCTTACCATATTGGCCAATTGGATTTATTATCTCTTTTCTTGGGTTTTCGCAGCTCATTTACTTTACTTTTACCTCTTGTGTTGTCTATGGGCCCATTGGTTGTCATTCTTGTCATATTGGCCCATTGGGCTTATTACCTCTTTCCTTGGGCTTTTCCCGTCCATTTACTTTACTTTTACCTTTTCTGCTTTCTTACTCTTTCACCCTTCCTCGCTGTAAGGCTTTTCCTACCGTTGGGCCTTTTGTCAAAAAATGGGTATCAACACTTTTTAACTAATTATTAACAATTTGAAAAATTATTACTAAATATTTATCTTATATCACTTTTTTACCAATCATCAATAATATATTATTTAAGATTGTTGTAAAAATATTCTTTTAATAGTTTTGTTATTTTGCAACAAACAAAACACCTTTTTAATCCCATATTTTGGCATTAATTTCTTCTCTATTTTTTTTTTTTTTTATAGAAACACCATTATTTTAAATTTGATCACGTATGATTGGATCTCTTTTATTAGCACATGTTGTAATTAATTTTCGGCTACTTTTTATTGAAACAACAAGTGTTTATGGTGATTTCTAGTCATTACAATTTTCTCCTTTTTTTAATCTTATATTTACAGTAACATGACATCATTTTCTTTTGTCCATATAATAATGCTAGATCCAAAACTCTTTTTTTAGGAAAGTGAAAGTCATATCCAAAAACCCGATCATCAAAAAATTTTAAATTTTTTTCCTCTATATTTATTATTTTAAACCTAATAAATGTTTCCAAAAATGTATTGATTATATTATTGTGTTATTAATTTATTAGTAGCCAATAATAATAATTTTTTTTTAAGAATCTAGCAATAACCAATAGCTTAGATAGGAGCATTGGGATTAATCCTACATCTTGGATTGATTTACTAAATTTGGTCCCTGTTCTATATATTGTTAATGTGTTATCAATGCTGCCCTTCTAGCTAGGACAACTACATCATCTCTCATGTGCTAAACCAAATTATAATGTGATTTTTGTGATATTTTAAAGTTAAATTTGATTAAAAAAAAATACCAAACTAAAATCGGAAATAAAAAATCTCTCTTTCTCATCTCAAAGTCACCAAAGAAGGGCTAGCTAGTTTTGGTGCTGCCATCCGAGATGAGAAGGGGCTGATTATTGCTTCAATGTCAGACAAATCCACTCTCCCACAATGCCATTAGAGCTTTACTCTTTGCTAAGGATATTGGTGCCTCTTCCATTATTCTTGAAGGCGATTCTGAAGTAATCATTAAAGCTTTGATTTGGGACAATGCTTCTTTTGGTCATGTCATAGACGAAGCAAAATTTTTATCGAATTTCTTTGTTGATGTTGTTTTTTCTCATACTAAGAGATGAGGAAATTCAGTTGCTCACAACCTTACTAGATATGTGTTGATGCCTACTTTTGATAAAGGGCCCAACAGCAGAAGAAGCCCAACGATATAGAAAATGTGAGAAATGGAAGATAGTAAGGGAATAGGGAAACAAGCCCAGCAGACTGAAATGGCAGGATTGTTGGCCAGCAGGCCCACAAGAATAAAAAGAGGTAAAGAATGAGTAAATGGGCCGAGGAACCCCAAATAATGAAGTAATAAGCCCATGGGAATAATAAATGGTAAAAAGGAAGTAAATGGATCGGGGAAACCCGGGAAATGAATTAGTAAACTCATTGGGTTGGCTAAAAAGCCAATAAGCCCAAAAAGTAATAAGAGGTAAAGATGTGATAATTGGGCCGAGGAAGCCCAAAGGATCTAGCAAAAAGTCCATGAGAGTAAAAGAGGTAAAGATGAAGTAAATGGCCCGAGGAAGCCAGGGAAAAATGAAATAGGCTGGCATAATAGGAATGTTGGCCAACAAAACCCAAAAGAGGTAAAGATGTGGAAAATGGGCCAAGGAAGCCTTGAGCAAAAAATTGATGAAGAAGTGGGCTAGCACAGTAGGAGCATCAGCTCATAAGCCCATGAAGTAGCAAGAAATAAAAAGAGAAGTAAAGCTATAGCATACATGATAAAGTGATATGGCAGGATCAATTGCCAAGAGGCCCACGAACACAAGAAAGAAAAACATGGGCTTGATAAGAAGATGAAGACCTTCGCCCAAGCAACACCCAATCCAAAGAAAGGATGAAAGACAAGGAACATGAGCCTAAAAGCCCACTCAAAATTCATGACTTTAACATATTCAAGTGTGGCATAAAATTGATGAATTCTTAGCATTCGACTAAATCAATGAATAACGAGACTAAGCAACAACAAACTTATGTGCTTCCAAATGAAAAATGAGATTAAAAATAACCCTCTAAAAAACTAAATGGCTCAAGAACTCACTTGGGTTAAGTCTCCACACTTTATTTTCAAGATTTTCAAAGTCATCTCTATCCCTCAGTCAAGAAATATGTTCATATGGCTAAAGTGCATGTGCATAATAGTCGAGTATAAAAAACAATGGAATTCTTTAGATAGAAGTAGCATCAAGAGCTTCGACTTAAAATTCTTGCTAAAGCAACACGCTTTTCTTTTTCTTTTTTTGAAACTTTGACTAAAAATAAAAACAAAAATCATAAAAATAACCCAAACAAAAAAAAAATTAACATAAAATAAAATCAAATGCAAATCATCTATATATATATAATATTATATACACACTATTGCTTTAAAGAAAAAAAAATGAGAAGAAAAAAATCTATAAAAATTACTACTGTATTTTATTGCATTCATAATCCTTGTTATTATATATATATATATATATTGGTTAAAATTGTTATATTATATATCATGTCTATCAATTTCAAAGGAAATGGCTGGCAGAGTTTGGCTACCACACTGCCCAAGCCATCCACATTTTCAAATCCTAACATTTTCCTTATTCTTTTTTCTTTTTTCCTTTTTTTTCTTTCCCACCTGGTACCCATCCATTTCACTTTCTTGACATTCTTTTCATTTTTCTTTCTTCTTTTTCTCATGTCTTTCTCCTCCACAAGTCTTCTGACTCTCCCACTTCTCACTTTTTAGTTTCTCCTCTTTTAACTTCAACTCTATTTGTTTCCTCTTTTCTGTATTTTTTTTCTCTAGTTATCATTCTCAATTTCATCCTAAGCAACCTGTCACTGCTAGCATCAAGCTGTACAGGTATGTGATATTATGATGAAAGAGTTTGAGAGTAGTTTAGTGAAAGAAACTTAGTAGTTTATGTCTTTTTCTTTTCTTTTCTTTTTTCAAAGTAGACAGCCCGAACTTTGTGCCAGCCGAATCTTGAATTTTGGCTGGAATTTACCAAAATGACCTGAAATGCCCAAAATGACCTTGAATAGCCCGAAATTTGATCCGAGGTGGAACAAGGGTGGTTGTTGTTCTAGTTTGCTCACTGGTACCATATTTTCCGGCCATTCCGGCCAGCATGGAATGGTATTCATAACATTGCTAATGCTTCTTGATAGGCCAAGAATGTATTGACCCCTTGTGATGAATTAACAAATTAATTAGTCAAGTTAATTAATTAATTCAATTAGCATGCAATACACAGGGTAGCACAAACAAATCACCAATTAACTAAATGCAGCGGAAATTAAATTGATACAGTGATTTGTTTACGAATGGGGAAAACTTACATGGCAAAAACTCCACCGAGTGATTTTAAGGTCACCACTCTTAAGAATTCACTATTATCATAACAAGCGGTTACAAGCAAAGGAATCTCAGCACCTTATACCAATTTACAGTTGAACTCTTACTCCAATACTCAATTAGACTTATTCTGTAGTGGCAATCTCTCCTTTTCAATGCACGGCTCACAGTATGTGACTAACCAATTCTATGTGCGGATCCCAGTACACAGCTTACTCACCAACTTGAGAAAGATGTTAGCTGCAAAGTTTTTCAGTTCATCAATACAATGAAGATCATAAAGCTCCTTGGTTACAAAATCCTACGGTGTACAAACACAGCAGCTTCTTCAAAGAAAGATGAACTAGGGCAAATTTTGTCTCTGGTCATAATTTGCATGAACACAACTTTGCTTTACACTCGCGCAACCTTTGACGACCCTTAAAATAATCCTTATATATGTTTAGAGTTATAAGAAAAGGAAGCCCAAACATATACATACAGATTTGATGAAAATTGGAGTTGAAAATTTGTTTTTCATAAACCTTAATAGATAGCTTATCTATCGAGAAGCCATCGAGCATTGGACTAGAACAGCTTTTTAAACCTTGATAGATACTAGCTGTCGAGCTAGCTATCGAGCTTTAAAATTCAGAACTTCTTCACTTGTTTCTTGGACAGACTTGCATGGCTTTTACACTTAATCTTAAAACCTTATTCCTTGAAGCATTAAACACATCTTAGATCTATCCAATTACAAGTAAAGTGCGTTTTGTCAAAGGATTAGCCAATTCTAATGTGACATATGTTTCTAACATGAAATCACATATGTCCTAACACTTCTGTGTACTTATTTTCACTTCACTCGATGTGCTCTATCCTAAACGTACAAAACTTCTCTTCCATCCTCAGGGCTAGCATCCTATAAAGGGCCAGGGATGACTCCCTTAAGGAAAAGCTTCCTTTCTCCTGGCAAACTACCAAATTGGAATCACCTACGACCCTCAAGTGTTAGATTCCTATCTCAAGAGCCAACACTATCCCCATTAGGTATGCCTCGTATTTTGCTGTGTTATTTGAGCACACAAATTCTAACTTGAATGACAGCGTGACAATT
Source organism: Quercus suber (assembly GCF_002906115.3). Classification (NCBI taxonomy): domain Eukaryota; kingdom Viridiplantae; phylum Streptophyta; class Magnoliopsida; order Fagales; family Fagaceae; genus Quercus; species Quercus suber. Next base: position 160,769 of record NW_027069861.1, on the reverse strand, counting down.
TCTCCTTCTCCATGATAGAGAACCGCTCCCGTGCCTCTTGAGTTTGTTGTGGAAGAACCATCAAATCTCATGATCCACTCTTCTGTTGTAGCCACCTCTCCAGGTACTTCATCATCCAACAGGAATTCCTGTTCCCCTTGGAATTGGGCTAGTAGGTCTGTGATTGTTTGGCTCTTCACCACTTTGGGTGTTCTCATTTTCAAATCATATTGTAATAACCGCAATAGCCATTGTGATATTCTGGTAGATAAAATTGGTTGTCGTACAAGTGCCTTGATATGAGATGCAATTTGTAGGCTAGAAAGTAGTGATGAAGCCTCTGTGATGTGTAAATAATAGCTAAGCACACCCTTTCCGCTCGGGGGTAGCGAGTCTCAGCATCTTTCAAAGCATGACTAACATAATACACTAGCTGTTCAATGCCCATTCCATCTTCTTGGGCTATTAACGCCCTAATGGCTAATAGGCTTGATGCCAAATAAAGCAATAGTGGCTTTTTTAGGACTGGTGCTTGCACTGTGGTCAAGTTTATCATGATCTGCTGTAGCTTTTGGAAAGCTTTCTGTTGTTTGCCACCCCCATTCAAATCTATGCCATTTCTTTAGCAACTTCCCAAAGGCTGAAGTGATTAATACTAGGCATGGTATGAACCTTCTGATACATGAGACTTTGCCTAGAAAACTCTTCAATTCCTTGATAGTGGACAGTGGCCTAACGGTTGCCATTGCTGCGGCTTTTGTCGAGTCAAAGTCTATCCCTTTGTTGTGGACTAGGACTCCTAAGAATTTCCCAGTAGAAACTCCAAAAGCGCATTTTAGTTGATTCATTCTTAGTTTAAGAGTCTGCACCACTTGAATACTTTTCTTAAGACCTTGATATGATCCTTATGCTTTCTCAACTTCACCATAATGTCATCCACATAATCCTCCATCTCGCGATGCATCATGCCATGGAAGATCACAATCATAGTGCATTGATAAGTTGCACCTGCTTTTTTTAGCCCAAAGGGCATCACCATGTAATAGAAGTTTCCAATGGGTGTTCTGAAAGTAGTCTTCTCTGCATCCCCGGGTGCCACCCGGATTTGGTTTCAGCTGATGAACCCATCCAGAAAATAAAGCATGGCATGTCCTGCAACAAAATCTATTAACAAGTCCATGTTTGGCAGGAGAAACTCGTCTTTAGGGCAAGCTCGGTTAAGATTTATAAAATCTACACAATATCTGATTTGCACATTCTTTTTCTTGACATGCACAATATTGGACAACCATTTTGAATGTTGGATCGACTTAATGAACCCGGCTACGAGCAACTTCTACACCTCTTGCACTATATGTGCTTCTATGACAATGTGGAATACTCTAGTTGGCTAGGCAACTAGCATGGTCCCAGGCTCTACATTAAGTTTCTGCACAACCAGATTCGAATCTAGTCCAAGCATCTCACCGTATTTTCTTGTGAACACATCTTTGAACTCCATCAACAGCTAAACCAAGCTCATCTTTTCTTCCTTGGTTAGCTTTGAGCTTATTGAGATGGGCCTGGGTTTCTACGAGCCATTACTCAAATCTACCTCTTCAAGCTTTTCTTATATGGACACTTTCACCTTCTTTTCTGTCACCATCACTTTCCCTTCTTCTGACTCATCTTCTTCCATCACACTTTCTTAAGCCACATAGCATACTGGGGGCTTATGCTCAGGCCCTCTTCTAGGACCCTCCTATAGATAGCAAGTGGTACCCATGCACCTTTACAATATGTATACTATTCTACCGTTAGGTGCTTTGATCCTGACGTAGCGCGGCAAACTTTTTGATTCTGTGGTTGGCGCTTCCTTTCTTTTCCTTTTTCGCTTTAACATCTCCCGCAAATCTAGTTCTAGGTCATTCTGAATGTCTTCCCATCTAGGTATGAAGGTACTTGAAAGCCTAGATACAGAGATTTCTCTTGATGGTGCCCATTCGTTGTAGAACATAGTCTTTACTAGATAGGCTTCTGCTTGTTCGAAAGGAGATGGATTTGTAGCTATTCGGATTGTTTTGCCATTAAGCCTTCCTTTTACACATTGGTGGTATGTCGATGGGATGAGGTGGTACTTATGTAGCCACAGCCATTCCAATAGGATATGATACAAAACTTCTGTCTTCACTACATGGAAACGAGTCAGGAAGGCTATGGGGCCTACCTTCAACCACAGCTGTATGTACCCAGTCGTGTACTCGCCTTTTCCTTCAAACCCCATCAGCTCCATTAAGAATCCTAAGATCTTATGTTCTGGTATTTTTACTGCTTGTAAAATACTGAGTGGTATGAGATTCACCAAGGCACCAGTATCCACTAAGATCTTGCTTGATAAGAATTTGATTTATTGAGGCCACTAGATAAAGTGGCCTCCTGTGATCTGGGTGTTTTACTTCTATGTCCTCGTCACTGAAGGTGATTTCATTGGTATCTTCAAGAAAGGCTCTGTTAGGCTGAGTTTCTGTGGCAAGGCATTCAACCCCCGCTCTTGAAGCGATATTAACCAAGGCTTCTGTGGCCACTTTTCTCTAACTAGCTGAGAACTCAAGCTGATTAAATAGGTTTTAAAATTGAGGACTTTTCTACAAGGTCATGATAGCACTGGATGGTAACAAAGGCCTTTCCTTCTCATCATCACTAAGGTCTGCACAAATAATTACCGCTGCCACCCCTATTACTTTATGGTTAAGGAGTGGATTCCTCTGAACTTCTGGCTGAGAGAGCTTGAGAGTACCCTTTTTGATTCTTTAGTGAATCAATTTGCGAAGCGCCAAGCATTCTGTGGTAGGATGCTGTACATAGCAATGCAAACTACAGAAATGAGGGTCCCTCCGCTCTTCTTCCGTGGGTTCCTAGACACATGGTTAGATTAAAGACTCCATCTGCGATCCATTTGTCTAAAAGCACGTCTAGTTCTTTTGGTGTGCAAGGTATCGGCGGGGGACTTTCATACTTCTTTCCTTCTGGTCTCTTTCTCTTTTTGCTCGTGGATACTACCATGGCTTGTGGAAATGACTTCTACTCTTTCGGCTTCTCTAAGCTGGGCTTGACTAACTAAGTTGTCTTTTCTAGCTTTTTGCAGTAGCTGGGCAAACTATGCAATTTCAAAGTTTTCTAGAATAGCTCTGTATTCCATAATCATGTTGCCTATACACATTTTTGACAAAGAGGCCAATAGCAAAAAAGCCCAATAGTGAAGAAAAATGAAAGAGGTAAAAGTAAATTAAATGGGCTATGAAAGCCCAAGAAAAGAGGTAAAAGAATCCAATGGGCCAACATGGCAGGAATAACAACTAGCAGGCTCATGGGCACAACAAGAGATAAAAGTAAAGTAAATATGCCATGAAAACCCCAAAAAAGAAGGAAAAGAACCCAATGGGCTAATGTGGCAAGAATAGCAACTAGTAGGCCAATGGGCACAACAAGAGGTAAAAGTAAAGTAAATGGGCTATGAAAACCCAAAAAAAGAGGTAAAAGAACCCAATGTGTCTATGTGGTAAAAATAGTAGCCAGTAGGCCTATGAGCATAGCAAGAAAAGAAAAGGGGCCATTGGGTTCAAAGAAATAAGAAATGAGGGCAAAAGCCCAACGAGTTGGTTAGGCAGAAACTTATGCCAAGCCAATGTGCAAGTCCATGAGTAAATAAGAACAAATAATGAAGCCCAAAAGCCTATGCCTTTCGTTTTGTGGAAGATAAACACGAACAATAGAGACACAAAGCAAAATGAGACACGGTAAGAATGGCAGAAATGACGTGGGAATGAAAGAAAACAAATACAAAGGATAGTAGAACAAGCATACAAGGGCCAGAGCACCACCCACCTATTCCCAGCCAATACAAGAGAGGTGGGCCCGCGGTCAAAGAATTCAGAGGGTGTGGTTTGGTGGTAGGGGAAAAAGAGTCTATTTTGGGTTTCCAGTTGTAACTACTTTTGGGGAAAATGCCTTGCTGGGATGGTATTTTGCCCAAAAGAGGTAGTAGATGGCCGGACCACCTGATGCATGCCATAGAAGTAGGTAGTGAGAGACCTAAGTCCTTATCTATTCATGCAAGGAAGGAGAGGCAGATAGCAAGAACAAACAAAAAAATATTTTGTCATGGGATGGGTAATGGAAGAAAGAGAGTACAGTGGGCTCACCTAGTGGTGGTAATGGCTGGGCAACCAATGGGTTGATGGGCAATCCCTGAAGGGATGCCCATAATAAACCAAAAACAGTTGGTGAAGCCCTAGGGATAAAAGGGAGAAATCCCATGAAATCAACTAACTATAAAGAGGGGCAGTAGCTATAGATAGAGGAGAGAGGATGGTGAGATAACAATAAGAAAAAAGACTAAGAAAAAGAAAGAAAGAAGAGGGAAAGCACAGTAGGAAAAGGCATGCATCCATAGACCATATTTTCTCTCACTCTTGACAAACCCACTCTCTAGAGTGCCACAAGTGGTAATGAATAGCCATTTAGACCCTTTCCCCAAGTTGGGGTTCAGGTTTCTTCTTGGTTCACTTTTTATTGAAAGATCTGACCCATGGTTTTGATTGTAGATATGTGTAATCTTATTTGCTAGAAATTGCAATTGTTATTTTGTCGTGGCATCTTTTATTTATTATTTGTTGTATTAATCGTTCTACTGTTGCATTTTTTATTATATTTGTTGTATCAGCTATTTCTACTATGGTATCTTTCATATTTGTTGTATCAATTGTTTCTACTGTGGCATCCTTTATTCTATTTTTTGTATCAGTTATTTCTGTCATGGCATCCTTTATTATTTTTGCTGTATCAATTGTTTTTGTTGTGGTATCTTTCACATTTGTTGTATCAGTTGTTTTTGATGTGGCAGTGATTCTGTCATGCATTTGTTGCGTTTGCCACGACACCTAGTTTGTCATAGCATATTGGGAAAGCTCAACCTTTTCCTTGTTTGCATATTGGGAACGCTTAGCCTGCGCACAAACTAGCCTTTAACATGGTCTTGCTATGGTATAAGGCCAGCCCTAACTCTCCGACCCACAACCCAACAAGCCTAAGCATAGAAGAACGGACCCTAGCCCATTAGCACAAAAAGGGTAAGGCTTGTTGAGCAACTTCATGGGTACGGTGGTTTTCTCAAGAAAAGTCTTTCCTTTGGCATTTTGGCCTTTTCCCGTTCTAGCATTGTTGTTGCAACATCCACCATGGTCACAAACCATGGCTTCGTGTTTTGCGAGCATCCACCTTCTGGAGTCTCCTCCTTATCTATTACGTTCTCGGGATTGTATTAGCTACCCTTCTCTTTAGTTTTGTCAACTTTTATTTGGCAAATATCTTCCTTTAGCTACTGCTGAGTATGATGCATCAATTGCATCATTTCAATAAAGAGATTGACATTGTCTCTGGGTTTTCTTTGGTATTGCAGTGGTCCACCACTCGCATCGATTGCACCTTCTCCTTGGTTAGGACGATGAGTGTTGGCTGGCCGAGACTCTGCCTGAGAGGGTATGACACTCATAATCCGTGTTGTCTTCGATCCTAGAAGCAAAGCTTGTGAGGGTTCTATGGTCCTTGCTTTACTCTCCCTTTTTTGTTTCCCAACACCATAGTGGAGTCACCAATTTAATGAGATAGATTTTTTGTTAATAGGCTGAGGCTTGTTCTGCTATGCCCAGTCTCGCTTTGTTGTAGGCCAAAAAGTTAGGTCTGGCCTAATATTCTAGCAGGACCTTGCTATAGGCCAGTCTATGCACAAGCCTAACATCCAAAAACAGAGACAATAAAGACAAACAAATACATATGCACTTTACTTCGCAGAGATTAGCACATGTTTTATAAACTTAAGAGTGAAATGCCTTATAGCAGGAAATTAGTTATAGCAAATGGATTAGTTATAGCAAGGACACTCAATTAGCAGAACAACTAATACAACAAATATAATAAAGGCACTACAATAGAGCAACTAATGTCGTAGATATGATAAAGATACTATGGTAGAACCAAGGTTTTCGAACCTGAACCGTTCATTGAACCGTAAAAGCGAGAGGTTCAAAGTTTTTAAGGTCGAACCGTGATAATGTCATAATTAATTTAATAATTAATTAAAGCCTAAATATAGATATTAAATTTATAAAACTAGCAAAATTGACTAATATATCTATATATGTGAGGGAAATTTAATGATTTTCAAGCATATATTTAATAATTAAATAAGAAAATTAATAAAATAAAATAATAACCATGAAAACATTAAAATTTATAATTAATTTTTGAAGTAAAGTTGAATATCTTCGAAAGATTTTTAATTATAATTTTTTTTATTCCTTGTAAGAGATGGATAATTTAATTAAGTAGAATAAATTTGTGTTAAGTTTTTTTTATAAAAAAAAAAAAAAAATGCTAAAGGGTTGAAACCGTGATAATGTCATAATTAATTTAATAATTAATTAAAGCCTAAATATAGATATTAAATTTATAAAACTAGCAAAATTGACTAATATATCTATATATGTGAGGGAAATTTAATGATTTTCAAGCATATATTTAATAATTAAATAAGAAAATTAATAAAATAAAATAATAACCATGAAAACATTAAAATTTATAATTAATTTTTGAAGTAAAGTTGAATATCTTCGAAAGATTTTTAATTATAATTTTTTTTATTCCTTGTAAGAGATGGATAATTTAATTAAGTAGAATAAATTTGTGTTAAGTTTTTTTTATAAAAAAAAAAAAAAAATGCTAAAGGGTTGGACTGCACGGTTCTTGCCACCAGCTCGTGCTGTCCAACCCCGGTTTTAGGGATTCACGAAATTGCCACATATGCCCGGTTCTTTATGCTTAAAAAATCGATTTTCATCCTAGTTCCCGGTTTTCACGGTCTGGTCTGGTCCGGTTTTAAGAACTATGGGTAGAACAACTAATACAAAAAAAAATATAATAAGGATTCTGTAGCAGAACAATTAATACAAGAAAATATAATGCATTTCTAGTAGATAAAGGTTTGTAATAAAAGCGAGATGGTGAATCTTCCCGTAGGAATTTAACCAAAGAAAACCCGAACCCCAACTTGAACAACCTTACTATTGGACTATGTCATTCAAGTTATGCATTTTGGGGAATGGGCCTAGATGGCTACTTGTTGTTTTTGGGATTTCAAAGAGTGGGTTTTCTATGAGACTTTCCTTTCCATTTTAATGGATAAGGCCTTAGGGTTTCTCACTACATACCTCTCTAACATGCATCGAATGATCCCAACCTTTTACCACTTCTTTTGGGTAAAATGTCATCCCAACAAAGCATTTCCCTAAAGAAAGCCCTGGCTGGAAACCAAAAATAGGCTCTTTTCCACCCTCAACCAAACCACACCCTCTGAATCCCTTGACTATGGGCCCATTTCCCTTATATTGGCTGGGTACAGGTTGGTGTTGCTCCAGTCATTGTGTGCTGGCTCCACTATCCTCTATTTTTGTCTTTTTTTTTTCTTTTTTTTTTCTTTTTTTCATTCCCACGCCGTTTCTACCATTGTAGATTGGTTTTGTTTCATTCTAGTGCGTGTCTCCAACGCTCGAGTTTATCCCCTAGAGAAGAGGGCATGAGCTTTTGAGTTTGCTTTGTTTCCTTTTGTCCCTTCCTGGGCTTGTGAGTCCACTTGGCATGGCTTCCTGCCATGCTGGCCCATTGGGCTTTTACTTTTTTCCTTGGGCTCTCATGGCCCATTTGCCTTGCTTCTACTTCTTACTACACTTGTGGGCCTGCTGGCTTTTACCTCTTTCTTCAGGCCCTCATAACCCATTTACTTTGTTTTACCTTCGACTACACTCGTGGTCCTGTTGGCCCATTGGGCTCTTACCTCTTTCTTTGGGCCCTCATGGCCCATTTGCTTTGCTTTGACCTCTTTCTTTGAGCTCGTATGGCCCATTGTCTATGCCTTCACCTCTGTCGTGCTTATGGGCCTGCTTACTGCCATTTCCTACCATTTCCTGCCATGCTAGCTCACTGGGCTTTCTTTCTTTCATTCTTCTTTAGGCCTTTTTGGCCCCTTTGCTTCTATTTTGCTTTTTCCATTTTTTTTTTGGCTTCCTATCGGGCCTTTCTGCTATTGGGCCCTCTTTATAAAAAACGAGTATCAACATACCTTTATTATTAACCAATTCAAATGAACAAGAAGATAATCATGAAGGAGTTTCCAATTCCACACAAAAGTAAGAACTTTCAAAGGTAAATTCTGCTACCATAGACACTCCAAACATTGTTGTGCGGTCTCTAATATACAACAAAATCATCTTTTTTGGTATCTAGTGATAGGGTGTGCATTGCACGTTTTTAAAAAAAAAGTTTTTTGTATATTATTATTATTATTATTATTATTATTGTTATTATTGAGATGCATGAAAATTCACAAGTATTGTTATTTGATATATTATGTAAAAGTAACAGTTTAACAAAAACATAATCATAATCCTAGAAAAAAAATTGTTGTTTTTGCTTCTAATCATTGCTAATAAATAGATATTATTAGTGAAACAATGAATTAAATTTATTTATATTATTTGAGTTAATAATATTATATAAAAGGTCTATAGAAATCTCTAATATATGAACAATATTTATATAATAGTTTGAAATATTATAATTGAGACTATAGTATGATATATAAAATTTTAATATTACAATATTTATATTATTCTTAATCTTAATATATTAGCAATATTTATATAACACTTAGAAAGATTATTATATAAAATTTGAGATTATATTATGATATATAAAATTTTAATATTACAACATTTATATGATTCTTTTTTTTTTTTATAATATATTTATATCATTTTTAATCTTTTTTTTTTGGGAGAAGATTTTCAATTTAATATATTAACTCTATCTATATAACATTTATAAAGATTATTTTATAAAATTTAAGACTATTCTATTGTGGTTGGGGGGGGGAGTGGAAGCCCGAAGAGAAGGAACCATTAGCAGGATCCACCCGAGGCATAGTTGGGCCCGACTGTTCATCGAATCAAGCCCATCTCAACCAGGACAATCAAAGTGCTAGGAAGAATAGAGAACCGAGGAGGGAAATCCGCTCTAGGAAGCCAAGGAACAGATGCTTCTTGGAAAGCAAGAGAAGCCATAAAGGCTATGAGATTGGAAACCAAGGAGGACCATTGAGACGTACAAATATGAGAGGGATGAAGCTTTTAGATAAAGCATCCATCATCTCCGAATTCAATGCATTGCACTAACTCAACCTGCCGTATTAATGGCAAAATAACCCCTGAACAGTGCTCTCACAACTTGTAACGTACTCTACCACCACCAACAAGGCAGTGATGGGACAAGTATCCAAAGAGAGATCAATAGCCTTCCAAGTGGAAGGCTAGGATGCACTTCAAGCAGCTATAAATAGGAAGGAAGATCATCCTTGAGAGGGGATCGGAAAAAGTTTAGAGAGAGAAATAGAGAAATAGAGAGAGAAAGAGACCAGTGTAGTCTGAGAGCTACATTTCTTAAGAACTCTTGCTCCTTAGCCAGCCCAAGGAAAAACATGATACTAGAATTTATTTGATAATGAGATACAAATTATGGGAAAAATGAAACATCTAAAAAAATGTTTTCCTTTAAATGTAGAGCATTAATTTTTACCAATTATGTTAGCAGTGAGTTTTAATAAGATTATATAAAACAATATGCAACCATTTTTCAGGAGGTTGCACTTGCATAAAATGGAGATAAAACTTCTTATTTGAAACATGAAAAGGAAAGGGTTGTACAATTTATGATGAACATAAAAAATTCTAACCCAAATGTTGGATACAAAGATGTTGACATAACAATTAGATACATTCAAATACATTGAATTCCACAATCATGCAAATGCAAATAAACATTTGGATTACAATTGGACAAAAGTTAAAAGAAAAAAAAATTGATTATCACCCATTAATTGATTCTCAAAAAAAAAAAAAAAAAAAAAAAAAAAAAGACCCACTAATCAAAGCAACAAAAGAAAAAAAAATTCACATTAACATTAAAATAATAACAAAGATTTTTAAACAAATAAAAATACAAAAATCAATATTTTGCCTCAAATATCATTCAATCTTGGATTCCACATACCAAAAAAATGTAAAAATGAAAAGTATTCAAACAAATTAGACAATAAAGTTAGAGATTAATAGCAAAAAGTAAGTGTAAGTGTAAGTGTGTGTGTGTGTGAGAGAGAGAGAGAGAGTGAGAGAGAGAGAAAGAGGTAGCTCTAATATAGGAGAACAAAAACAAAAATGCAATTGTGATGCAAATTTCTTATCAATATTCCTAAGTTTGTTGGTTATAAGATGAATAAATAGAGAACATCTCTATATCTAAAAATGTAGAGAGGAAGAGGGGGAAAGTTGTTCACTAAAAAAGTAGGGATGAGTAAGATAAAAGGTTGGAGAAGAGGATGAGACATTATACATTTGAATAATTAACGTAGTTCGTGGCTTCTGAATTACACTTTTGCAGCTGTCCCGGAATCACACCCCACACATTTCTAGCTAATGGACATTCCCATAGGAAATGGGCCACTGTTTCTTCATACTGCTGGTAGATAGTGCAGGTAGAGGCCACTGGTACCCTACTACAGCATAAGTTTGCAGACGTTGGGTGTATATTTGAGCATGCTCGCCACATGAAGTTTCTAACCTTTGGGGGAATAGGGAGATTCCACATCTTATTCCAGAATTTCTTATCTTCTCTTGCAGTGGAATGTTCAGCGTTTTGTGGCTAGTTAAGGCAGAGTGCAACCTGATAAGTTGTCTTCACTGAGAAGCACCCACTCTTATTTTCCTTCCATAGAAGCTTGTCTCGGTCATGCTCCTCACCAAGTTTTATACATAGGATGTCGTCCACAGTGGATTTTAGGAACGTGGTGTGTAATAATGGTCTGTTCCATTGCCGGCTTCGGTGGTCAATAAGGTCAACCACCTTCAGATTTGTGTCAGCACCAAGTCTAAACCGAGGTGGTTGGTTTAGCCACCTATGATCATTTACTTCAATACACTACCCATCTCCCACATGCCATGCTGTGCCCGCCCTAATCAATTCCCTAGTATCAAATAAACTCCTCCACACAAAAGAAGGGTTACTTCCTAGTTCAGCCTCCATAAAAGAGTAATCGGAAAAATTGCGAGCCTTGTACACCCTAACAAAAAGAGAATGCCCTCCTTGGATCAGCCTCCATGCTTGCTTAGCTAACATAGCTAAGTTAAAAGCGTGGATGTCTCTAAAAGCCATCCTCCCTTTATTTTTAGGCTCACACAGTTTACCCCAATTGATCTAATGGATCTTTTTTTCATTTTGAGTCCACCCCCACCAATACTTTGCTAGGATCGAATTGATATCATCACAAATTTTCTTTGGGAGCTTGAACATGCTCATAGAGTAAGTTGGTATTGCTTGTGCTACGGTTTTGATCAACACTTCTCTACCTGCCTTTAAGATGTGCTTCTCCTTCCATCCCATCACCTTTTTGGTTACCCGCTCTTGGATCTCCCTAAAAGTGCCCACTTTTGATTTGCCCCCTACCATTGACAATCCAAGGTATTTTTCACAGTTGGTCATAATTTGTGCCCCCAACATTCTTGCAAGATGACTGGAGGAAAAGCTGCCCAAAAAGGACTTGGAGTTATGGGCGATGGTGCTGTCGTCCATATGGAACGCAAGAAACCAATTCCATTTCGAGAAGAAGCAAAGCACGCCTAGTGATATTCTACAGGGAGCGAAGACTCTGTTACAAGAGTACCAGAGACATTGCAGAACTTTCTTAAGTAGCTAAAAGTGCGCCAACTCCTTTTTGGGATATAGGTTTTATTTCAGTCTTTTTACCACTTTTGTTTTTAATAGGGTAGGATGCTGTATTACTGCATACTCGGGCCTATCTACATTAAGGTGAGTTGACAGCTAGCACGGTTTTCTTGTTTTGTGCACATTTGTAACCTATATTCCATTTTGCAATATATTTATCTACCTTTCGCTAAAATAAAAAAGAATAAATGAAGTAAATTTAATTACTAAAATAATTGTGTGATATGAAAGCAAAAACACTTCCTATCAATACCCAAAGCAAACAAAAAATATATATACATATATACTTTTGTATATTAGAAAAAAAGAAGAAGAAGAAGAAGAAGAAGAAGAAGAAGAAGAAGAAGAAGAAAACATCAAAAGCTAAAAGTTGGGAAATTGTTGTATACATTTTGTTTTTATACATGTACAGTTTTAATTTCATATGTCAAAAAATCGAAAAAAAAAAAGAAAAAAAAAAGAAAAAAAGAAAAAAGCAAAATGACTTCTAGGCTTCTTTTCTAATTGTGATGTATTTAATTATGTGTTGAAGGAAAATTAGAGCTAGAGCCCAAACGACAAACTAAGCTAAACAGCAAGAAGACGATTGCAGTAGAGAAGTAAACGACAGAAGAAGAATTAGTTGCAACACGTGCTATATCACGTGTTAGAAAGAAGCAGTAGTGCATTACAGCTGTCACATGGTTAAGCAGTTATTTTGGGAAGGAAGTGTAGCCCCTGTTTCTTGGTGTATATAAACAGAGTTGTTAATTATGTATTTTAGTTTTTCATTTTGTAAATCTTTCAATGAGAAGCTTCTAGTTTCTTCCAGAATTCTCTTTTTCTAATATGGTATCAGAGTAGTTTTCTTTTCTCAAATAAATTTTTTTTCCTCTCTTTTCTCAACCCCCAAAAACGTTTATTGAAATTTTTGTTTCTTGATCATGGCCTCTGATTCTACAACCAACACTCAATCACAGACTGGAAATTTAGCACCTTCTAGTGCTACAATGGCAGATAAGTCTGCTAATAATCCATTTTTTCTTCCAGCGAATGAGAATCTAGGTCTCATTCTCACTTTGCAACCTCTGACTGGACCAGAAAACTATATGAGTTAGGCACGATCAGTGTTCTTGGCTTTGAGTTCTAGGAACAAGTTTGGCTTTATGAATGGATAAATTCCTGAGCCAGATCCGTCTTCTCCATTGTTCAATTCATGGAGTAGATGCAACACCACAGTGCTTTCGTGGTTGACAAATTCTCTCAGTATGGAGCTTAAAGCAAGTGTTATCTATATCAACACTGCTAAGGATCTCTGGATTTATCTCAAGGATCGGCTTTCTCAAGGAAACACTCCAAGGCTTTTTAAGCTTCAAAAGGAAATTTCACACCTTTCACAGGGATCACTCTCGGTGAGTTAATACTTTACAAAGTTCAAAACCTTGTGGGATGAGTTTGAAAATTATCAACCTTTCATAGTATGTACCTGTGTTTGCACTTGTGGTTCTAAGACTTCTCATTGGAAGCTCAACACAAGGAGCATGTGTTTCGTTTTCTAATGGGACTAAATGATAGCTATTGAAGAGAAAAAATTATGCATGACAGAGTTATCTGGACGGAGGTGGCATGGATAGACATGGCATGTACGGACCGAACGGCCACGTGGCATGCAGCCCATTATTATGTGGTCTCCAAGGAACCTTAAATGGAAAATACTTGCGACACACGATTAGCCCTAGTTTATGGAGTCCCAACATGAGTAGAATTCTAGAATATACACGCATTAATGAGTATCTTCCCCATAAGGAAAAGACTTGTTCCACAAGCAAAAGAGTCTGGCCCTATGCGACTATAAAAACCTAAAGACCCTCAAGAAAAAAGGTACGCATAATCAACCCCTCTCTAGCACTCTAGAGTTGTGAGAATAGTTCTAACTTGACCTTCGGAGGGTATTTGGCTGGCACCACATTGGTGCTCTCTGTTAGGTCTTCTCCTTTTTGTTGTGCAGGTGTCGTTTTGAGTGTACAAGCATTGTGCAACTCACTGGTGAGATTTTCGGCATCATCAGTTGGCGCCGTTTGTGGGGAACGCAGTAGAGATTCGCAAATAATATTAACGTTTCCTAGACAAAAGGGTTGCATGGTACTCACTCGCTCGATGGCAACCACCAATGACGTTCAGGAAGAGGAACCACACACGACTGCCCTCGAGTGACAAGTTCAAACTCTCGCCGCTGCCGTAGAACGCCTCACCAAACAAAATCACAACTTGGAAGAACAGCTAGGCCAGAAGAACGCAGCACTGAATGACCAGCAAGGAGATCAAGGGACTAGTGCGGAAAGAAAAAACCAGGAGAAACCTGAGGGCAGCCACGCCCCAAGCAGATTGGAGAGGCAAAATTTGAAATGCCATCCCTCACGGATGCAACTCCGCCACATATTGACGCAGAGATGCAGGCGATGAAGGAGTAGATGGAGGTTATGATGAACGCGCTCAAAGGACGAGTGTCTAGTGACCTTGACGACTTGGTCAACCGCACCGAATCGCCTTTCACCGCGGCTGTCAACTCCTTCCCCCTACCCCATAAGTTCCGCATGCCGCATATAGACAATTACTATGGGGTGAAGGATTCACTGGATCATCTAGAGACCTTCAAGACCCTGATGCATCTTCAAGGAGTAGCGGACGAGATCATGTGTAGGGCCTTCCCTACAACGCTGAAGGGCCCGGCAAGAATTTGGTTCAGCAGGCTGACGCCCAATTCCATCAGCACTTTCAAAGAGTTGAGCGCCCAATACACGTCGCACTTTATTGGATGACACCGATACAAGAAGTCCACAACATGCTTGATGAGTATCAAGCAAAGAGAAGATGAAACACTCCGATCTTACATAGCCCGCTTTAATAAGGAAGCACTCTCAATCGACGAGGCCGACGATAAAACACTCGTAGCAGCATTTACGAATGGGCTGAGGAAAGGTAAGTTCTTATTTTCACTATATAAAAATGACCCGAAAACTATGCCGGACGTGCTTTACAAGGCCACCAAATATATGAATGCCGAAGACGCTTTACTAGCTCGCGAGGAAAAGCCCAAAAAGAGAGAAAGGCAGGAAGATGCCAGAGAGGAAAGAGGGCGGAAGATGGCAAGAACCGAAGAGCGAAGGGATGATAGGCGCTCCGAGCCCCCTACGGGGAGATTCACAAGCTTCACTCCACTGACCGCCCCTATCGACCAAGTCCTCATGCAAATCAAGGACGAGGGGACATTGACTTTCCCTGGAAAGCTGAAGGGAGATCCCAACAAACGGTCCAGAGATAAGTACTGTCGCTTCCATCGCGATCACGGACATGACACAGCTGACTGCTATGATCTGAAACAGCAGATTGAAGCCCTCATTAGACAGGGAAAGTTGCAGAAGTTCATCAGCAAGGAAAGGACAGATCATCAACATCAAGAGCAGCCACCCCGCCTAGATGATGAGTGCCCCAGACCACCTATAGGGGATATAAGAATGATCACAGGGGGCACGGCAACTATAGGGTCATCCAAAAAGGCCAGAAAAACATACCTCAGGATGGTTCATAACGTCCAGCTAACGGGCCCCGTACCAAAAATAGCACAGATGAAAAACCCGATCATAGGATTCTCATAAGAGGATGCCTGACGTCTTCACCACCCTCATGAGGACGCGCTTGTTATCACCTTACAAGTGGGGGACTTCAACATGCACCGAGTGCTAATCGACAATGGCAGCTCAGCAGACATCTTATACTACCCTGTGTTTCAGCAGATGTGGATTGATAGAGAACGGTTAATACCGACAAATGCTCCGCTGATTGGCTTTGGAGGTACGAGGGTGTTCCCATTAGGCGCGGTCACGCTTTCGGTAACAATAGGTGATTATCCTCAACGGATCACAAAGGAGATGACTTTCCTTGTGGTCGATTGCTCATCCGCTTACAATGCTATCATTGGACGACCCACCCTTAACTCATGGAAGGTGGTAATGTCAACATACCACCTAATGATCAAATTTTCTACGGAGCACGGGGTGGGAGAGCTACGAGGAAATCAGATGGCCGCACGAGAGTGCTACATTGCTATGATGGAGATCGAAGGGAACCTACCACTTCAAGGCGCTGGACGGGCAAAAGCCGCAGCAACCATGGAACACGGAGCACCTGCGGAGATACCACCAGTAGAGACGACATGAAGAGCATCGATGCCCCCTAGTTTCCAGTTTATTACTAAGTTTTTATTAGTTTTTTACTACGAACAATTTTTTCTATTATTTAGTTTTGCTATCACAAGTTTTTACTTCAAACGATTCTTTCTACAAGTGCCTTTTTAAGCTCAAGGGGGCAGGTACCTTTTTCTTCTACATGGTTTTCTTTCAATAAAAGAAATAGTCAGACACGCTTGTGTTCTTCCTACTTGATAAACTAAGTCCAAAAAATGGACGGATATAAACTAAGTCCACAAGCTGGACGGATCATCCCAAAATGATAAAAAATTCAAAGTCCACAAGGTGGACGGATATAAAACTAAGTCCACAAGCTGGACGGATCATCCCAGGAGGATAAAAAATTCAAAGTCCACAAGGTGGACGGATATAAAACTAAGTCCACAAGATGAACAGACGACCCCAAGTGGACGACCAACAAGGTGACGAGGCAACACTTAGTCACCTCAACAAGTCCACGACCCCAAGTGGACGACCAACATGGTGACGAGGTAACACTTAGTCACCACAACAAGTCCACGACCCCAAGTGGACGACCAACAAGGTGACGAGGTAACACTTAGTCACCACAACAAGTCCACGACCCCAAGTGGACGACCAACAAGGTGACGAGGCAACACTTAGTCACCTCAACAAGTCCACGACCCCAAGTGGACGACCAACAAGGTGACGAGGTAACTCTTAGTCACCTCAAGAAGTCCACGACCCCAAGTGGACGACCAATAAGGTGATGAGGTAACACAGTCACCTCAACAAGTCCACGACCCCAAGTGGACGACCAACAAGGTGACGAGGTAACTCTTAGTTACCTCAAGAAGTCCACGACCTTAAGTGGACGACCAACAAGGTGACGAGGTAACATAGTCACCTCAACAAGTCCACGACCCCAAGTAGACGACCAACAAGGTGATGAGGTAACTCTTAGTCACCTCAACAAGTTCACGACCCCAAGTGGACGACCAACAAGGTGACGAGGTAACACTTAGTCACCTCAACAAGTCCGTAACCAAAAAATGACAACCCAAAAAATGGACGGAGGTCCATGCATGTCCATGAAAAGAAATGGACGGACATGCACGTCCATGGAAAGAAGTGGACGGACACCCCATGTCCATGTCCAAAAAAAAAAATAAAGAGAAAATAAAAGAGAAGAAAAGAAAAAAGAAAAAAGAGGACGGAGCTCCATGCACGTCCATGAAAAGAAATGGACGGACATGCACGTCCATGGAAAGAAGTGGACGGACACCCCATGTCCATTAACCAAAAAAAAAAAAAAAAGGACGGAGCTCCATGCACATCCATGAAAAGAAATGGACGGACATGCACGTCCACGGAAAGAAGTGGACGGACACCCCATGTCCATTAACAAAAAAAAAAAAAAAGACGGTGGTCCATGCATGTCCATGAAAAGAAATGGACGGACATGCACGTCCATGAAAAGAGGTGGACGGATACCCTATGTCCATTAACAAAAAAAAAATGGACGGAGGTCCATGCACGACCATGAAAAGAGGTGGACGGATACCCTATGTCCATTAACCAAAAAAAAAAAAAAAAAATGGACAGAGGTCCATGCATGTCCATGAAAAGAAATGGACGGACATGCACGTCCGTGGAAAGAAGTGGAAAAAAAAAAAAAAAAAAAAAAAAAAGAAGAAAAGAAAAGAAAAGAAATAGAAGATGGATGCATGTCCATGAACAAAGGTGGACGGACACAAAAAAAAAAAAAGATGACGAGGTGACCCAAAGTGGACGACCAAAAGAAAAAATGACAAGGTGACCCAAAGTGGACGACCAAAAAATAAAGGAAAATAAAAATCACCACAATCCAAGTGATGTCGAAGGAGCAAGCTAGTCAGACGAGTAATTTACAAGGTGGTGCTCGTGATCCAAGTGATGACAAATGCCAGAAGATCTACTTGATTACACATGAAGAGATTAACACAAGCCGGTTGCTTTTGGAGCTTCAAGGACAGCACAAACTCCTTTAACTTTGCAAATACAAAGAATGAACATGGAAACACGTGGCTTCAGTATGTCACGGCTTGGAGAGGAACACCAACAACTGCGAGGTGGAGACGACGGATGCGGGAACAAAACTACACACCTATGGTTGTGGAACGAGGGCGGTAAGTGCAATCCGTTGGATACTAAGATGAAGAGCAATGCACGATGACTCACTCTGGACTTAGTGCTGATCGACTCAAGAAGGTTGTTCGAAGACAGCCGCCAATGCTCAGATCCGTTGGACGCCAAGGCAAGAAGATCATAACACTGGCTAATTCTACTATTCTCTACACCCAAAAAAAAAAAAAAGAAGGGCATGTGGAGATTCAAAACCACAAGCAAGCTATTCATTCAATATCAACATTCAAGCACCATGCAAACGTGTTGAGATAACCATATGCGCATGTAAAGGGAAAGACAAGTGTAGCTTTGCATGCTGTCTACTAAGTGTGAAAGGTAATGTGTGTGCCAATGATTTATTAACCAGGATATAGTATTTAAGTGCAAAACCACAAAGAAGCCACCATGCTTCCCCATGGAAAATCAAAACTTTAGGACGTGTTCAACATGTGACGGAAGTAATAACACGCAAAGATGACGGAATTAGTGCATGCATGTTTGTGGCTTTTGGGGCATACAGCGCTAGTACATGTCTGTTACTCTTGGGGTGTCAAAGACATTGCGATAGTTTAAGCCCGGCAAACACACGGAGTTGGAGTACCTAAAGTCAAAAGACTCAGTGCGTCACGATTTAGAGAAAACCGTTGATAGCTGCAAGACAATGGCTATGGAATGATATGAGGACGAAGCTCTTACACGATCCCAGGATGAAAGCAGTGGCAAAGGCAGTCAGAAGGATGCACCGACGAAGCTCTCTCACTGATGGCTGCAAGAGGAAGGCAGTGGTTAAGGTAGTGAGAAGGGCACGCTGATGGAGCTCCCGCAATGACGGCCGCAAAACGAATCAAGTCCAAAGTGGACGGGTTCACGCCTACAGGTTATTAAGTACTAACAGACAAGTTACTAAGTACTACGTGGATGGGCTCATTCCTAAAATGTGTCAAGTCCTCAAAAGGATGAACCAAGCCACCCATGGGTACCTTTGTAAAATTTTAAGTCATCTAACCTACAGGTGGACAGACGAACCAAGTCACCCACAAGTGCCTTGGTTAAAATTTTAAGTCTTCCAACCTACGGGTGGAAAGACGAACTAAGTCACCCAGAAGTGCCGTGGTGAAAATTTTAAGTCCTATTACTTACGGGTGGAAGGACGAACCAAGTTGCCCACGAGTGCTTTAATGAAAATTTGAAGTCTTCCTACCTACGGGAGGATAGACGAACCATGTCACCTAAAAGTGTCTTGGTCAAAATTTAAGTCCCCTGTGCCATAAATAATTTCAGGCCAGCCTGTCAAAGACTGACAAGTCTCTCAAGATCCAAATCGAACCGTCACCCCACGGGTCCTTTAACTCCGAGATCGCGGACCCATAGGGTGAAGGGGGCAACTGAAGAGAAAAAATTATGCATGACAGAGCTATCTGGACGGTGGTGGCATGGATAGACATGGCATGTAAGGACCGAACGGCCACGTGGCATGCAGCCCATTATTATGTGGTCTCCAAGGAACCTTAAATGGAAAATACTTGCGACACACGATTAGCCCTAGTTTATGGAGTCCCAACATGAGTAGAATTCTAGAATATACACGCATTAATGAGTATCTTCCCCATAAGGAAAAGACTTGTTCCGCAAGCAAAAGAGTCTGGCCCTATGCGACTATAAAAACCTAAAGACCCTCAAGAAAAAGGTACGCATAATCAACCCCTCTCTAGCACTCTAGAGTTGTGAGAATAGTTCTAACTTGACCTTCGGAGGGTATTTGGCCGGCACCACACTGGTGCTCTCTGTTAGGTCTTCTCCTTTTTGTTGTGCAGGTGTCGTTTTGAGTGTACAAGCATTGTGCAACTCACTGGTGCGATTTTCAGCATCATCAGCTATGGCAATGTGATCAGTCAAATTTGTTGATTGAGCCTTTTCCCTCTCTTAGTAAGGTGTGTTCTCTGATCTTACAAGAGGAAAAATGAAGGAGCATTGGTCATAATTTCAATGTGGTTCAGTCCTCAGATGCTGTTGCTATGTATGTTAATAACAGCAGGGGTTTTCATGTCAATCAAGGTCACCCTCATAGAGGAAAAGGAGGTAATTCTAAGAAGGACAGACCAATATGCACTTATTGTGGTCTTACTAGTCACATAGCAGACAAATGCTATAAGTTTCATGGTTATCCTCCAAGTTATAAGCAAAAAGGAGGTAACAAAGCTATGGTAAATCAAGTTTTTGCAGTTTTGCCATTAGGAACCTATGGTTTGGATGGACTTTCTTCAGCACTGGGTGCAAGTTTGCCTCCTACTGGTGTTTTACATAATGGGAGTGCACAATTTGATTTGGTTCCTACTTCACAGACCTTTCTTGGTCATACTTTTGAGGGCTCTCATTCACAAGTTAGTCCACAGGCTTCCTTGTCTCAATGCCCTCTTTCCCAGGCCCAATGTGAGCAGTTTCTTAGCTTTCTGAAGTCTTATATAGCTTCTGGTTCAAGTACTAGTGCACAGAATGCATAGAATGGTCACCAAGTTGCTTCAGTCTTAGAAACACCTTCCATTCCACATTCACAACCTTCACCTTCTTGTTCTTCAAACTTTTCAGGTAATCCCTATTGGATTCCACCCAATTTCTCTCATTCCATATTTTTTGCTCAGGTTATTGATACGCATGCCTATAAATCTGATACTTGGATTCTTGATATTGGTGCTACTGATCATATGGTGCATTCAGTAACTCTATTCACTAAAATTACTTATGTGGTCCAAACTTGTGTTTTTTTTTCAAATGAGTAACAAGCTTTAGTTACACATGTAGGCATTGTACAAGTCACTTCTACCCTCACTCTCACTGGTGTTTTATGTGTTCCTTCTTTTAGTTTTAACCTGATTTCAGTTAGCAAACTCACCAAGAATCTTTCTTGTTGTATTATCTTTCTTAGTGATTGCTGTTTTATTTAGGACCTTGCTCAATGGAGCATGATTGATCTAGGTAAGGAACATAATGGCTTGTACTTGCTGCAAGATTCAAGTTCCAAACCAACTACTTCTGTTTTTGCTACTGCCTGCAATCAGCTTACTTCTTCAGAATTGTGGCATATTAGATTAGGTCACCCATCTCATTCAAAACTTGATTTGTTGAAGCAAGTTGTACATACTGAAGTTTCAAATAAAACTACTTGCTGTGATGTTTGTCATTTTTCAAAGCAAAAGAGACTTTCTTTCAATTCTAGTACTCATATATCTTCTAAACCATTTGAATTGATTCATTGTGATCTCTGGGGTCCTTTTGCAACTGGTACAATTAATGGTTTTAAGTATTTTTTGACCATTGTAGATGATTTCAGTAGATGCACATGGGTTTACCTTCTTAAGCACAAATCAGAAACTCAAGTGTTTCTGCCTCAGTTTGCTATTATGGTGAATACTCAATTTAACAGCAAGATTCAAACTATTAGAAGTGATAATGGTACTGAATTTTTCCTAAAATATTTCTTTCATTCTAATGGGATTTTGCATCAATTAGCATGTGTTGACACTCCTTAACAGAATACCATTGTTGAGAAAAAGCATCAACACATTCTAAATGTTGCAAGGGCTTTAAGATTCCAATCTAATGTTCCTTTATGTTTTTGGGGGGATTGTGTTTTAACTGCAGTCCACTTGATTAATAGAATTCCCTCAAAATCTTTAGGAAATAAAAGTCCTTATTAATTGCTTTTTCATTCTCCACCTTCCTATCTTCATCTTAAATGCTTTGGATGTTTGTGTTTTATTTCTAAATTGTCTCATAATAGGAGTAAATTTGCACATAGAGCTAGGAAGTGTGTTTTCTTAGGTTATCCCTTTGGCATTAAAGGTTACAAGGTTTTAGATCTTGAATCTAATTCAGTGTACATTTCTAGAGATGTTGTTTTTTATGAATATATCTTTCCCTAGGTCACTACATCTCAACATTCATCTTTTTACTTGGATGATTTTATCTTTCGTCATTGCACCTTAGACTATATTGCTCCCATATCTACTTGTCCTACTCCTTCTACTCCTAATTCTACTTTCATTACTCCACTGGATCCTATTGCACTTGTTGATGTTTCTGCAGATCCCATTTTATCCATTAATATTGTTTCCTTACCTGTTCCTATTGACACTTCTGTCATTCCTTTATCTGATCCTCTTCCTTCTGATTCCCTTCCTTCTTCTTCCCTTAGTCCTTCTCCACTTGTTTTGAGAAGATCCACTAGACCACATAATCCTCCTTCCTACCTTTTTGACTATTCTTGTAAATCTGTCTGCACTAAACCTGGTTCAGGGTGGCCATATGCAATCTCAGATTGCTTGGATTACTCTCATCTCGGTCCTAGATTTCTTTCTTTTGTCATAGCAATGACTGCAACTCCTCTAGAACCTATCTTTTTTTCATCAGGCAGTTCAATTCCCTTAATGGAGGGCTGCCATGGACAAAGAAATTGAAGCTTTGGAGATCAATGACACTTGGACTTTAACACATTTACTACCAGGTAAGACTCTTATAGGTTGCAAATGGGTCTATAGGATCAAATATCTTCCTGATGGTACCATTGAGAGATATAAGGCTCGTTTAGTTACCAAGGGATTTACACAAAAGATTGGCTTAGACTATTCAGAGACTTTTTCTCCTGTAGCAAAGTTTGTATCTGTCAGAATTGTTCTCTCTTTGGCTGCTGTGAAAGGGTGGTTCCTCCATCAAATGGATGTCAATAATGCATTCTTGCATGGTGACTTGGTTGAGGATGTTTATATGAGTTTGCCACCTGGTTTTCACAGCAAGGGGGAGCAGAATTCGGTATGTAAGTTGAACGAAAGTCTTTATGGTCTCAAGCAGACTTCAAGGCAATGGTTTGAAAAATTTTCAAACACTATTATGCAGTGGGGTTTATGCAATCTAAGTCAGACTACTCTTTGTTTACTCATACTCAAGGAACTTCTTTTACAGTGTTATTGGTTTACGTGGATGACATATTACTCACTAGAAATAAACTTGATTATGTTGCTTGTTTGAAGAAATTTCTTGATCACAGGTTTGGTTTGAAAGACCTTGGTTCACTAAGATACTTCTTAGGACTTGAGGTAGCAAGAATTGAAGAAGGTATCAGTTTAAACCAAAGAAAATATGCCCTTGAAATTTTAAAGGACACTAGATTTCTTGGTTTTAAGCCTGTGAAGTTTCCTATGGAGCAGAATTTGAGATTGTCTAAATATGAAGACAAGCCTCTTGCAGATCCGGGTCAGTACAGGAGAAAAATAGAAAGGTTATTGTATTTAACTTTAACAAGACCTGACATCACCTTTGATGTACATAGGTTAAGTCAGTTTGTCTCACAACCAAAGGAGCCTCATTTACTAACAGCTCATAGAGTACTACAATACATAAAAAGGTCACCAGGGAAAGGGATTTTCTTTCGTAGCAAGACTGATTTGCACATTAAATCTTTTTGTGATGCGGATTGGGTTGGATGCCCTTATACAAGAAGATCTTTGACTGGCTATGTTGTGTATCTAGGTGACTCATTGGTTTCATGGAGATCAAAGAAACAAGGAGTGGTTTCTAGGTCCTCAGCAGAAGCTGAGTATAGAGCAATGGCTAGTGTAGCTTGTGAAATAACTTGGATTTTGCAATTACTCAAGGATTTAAAGGTTGATCACTCTAGGCCAGCCATGTTGTTTTGTGACAATCAAGCAGCACTTTATATAACTGCTAATCCAGTCTTCCATGAGAGGACCAAGCACATTGAAGTAGACTGCCATCTAGTAAGGGATAAGATTTTAGAGGGAATGATTAAGACATTTCATGTGTCAATAAATGCACAAGTGGCTGACATTTTTACTAAAGCTTTAGGCTATAATTCCTTTGCAAGGTTATCTAATAAATTAGGATTAAAAGATATATTTGTGACTAAGACAGAGAAGAAATCTTCTTCAGTGCAAGTCACTGAGTCTGTAACTCAAGACTTGAGGGGGAGTGTTGAAGGAAAAACAGAGCCAGAGCCCAAACGACAAACTAAGCTAAATGACAAGAAGAAGATTGCAGCAGAGAAGCAAACGACAGAAGAAGAATTAGTTGCAACACGTGCCATATCACGTGTCAGAAAGAAGCCGTAGTGCATTACAGCTATCACATGGTTAAGCAGTTATTTTGGGAAGGAAGTGTAGCCCCTGTTTCTTGGTGTATATAAACAGAGTTGTTAATTATGTATTTCACTTTTTCATTTTGTAAATCTTTAAATGAAAAGTTTCTAGTTTCTTCCAGAATTCTGTTTTCCTAATATTATGGTTCCAAAATAAGTTTTTAAAAAATCTCAATAGATAATTAGATTACACATATTACTCAATTAAAGTATTTTTTTTCAACAAATTGATTTTTTTTTATAATAAAATACTTAAATAGCCTTCAAAAGGGGAATTGTTAAGAAAATAAATAGGCAAATGACATATTAAGAATTAGTGGCCATAAATAAAAATTAAAATGTTAACTTAAATACCATACTAGAAAAAGTGTATTTATTCCATTCAAAAATTAAATTAAATGCCACTTGTCTAGTATTATGACAAACATATTAACATGTATGAATAATTTTTTGACACGTGGCATTGTTTGTCCATATTATACCAATTAAATATAGAAAGTTGTCATGAGTCACTAAAATATGCTATGAAAATGAATAAGTATAATTGTAGCATGCATTTACTAGTTTTGGGATCTAATTTTTATAATATATTATAGATATAAATGTGAAAGGCAATTGGTCAAGTGTTTTCTTTTCCCATAACCAAAAAAAAGAACTTAATACCCAAAAATAGGAACTCACCACCATTAACGAAGCTTGCTGCAACATCCTTACTTAGTGTGCATTTAGGATTAAATTATAAGCAGATTTTTAGCTTTTTTTTTTTTTACTATTTGCAGATCCCACACGGGTCTCACAACAAAGGGATTTTCTCTTTTTGTTACGTTGGTAGCTTATTTTTTGCAAGTCCCACTATTATGTTTTTGGCCAATAAGTTAATACAATTAACTTAATGTGGGTCACGTACAATGACTTTTCTCAAAATGCAAAGTAGTTTTTGCTTATTGTGGGTTACATTTTACCTTTTTTTTTTACTATAATAATTTCAGCAAAAAAAAAAAAATCAATCAACTTATTTTATTTAGTTTTTAACTTTTATCTATAATACTTATAGCAGAAAGCTAGATAAGAGATGTTCCCAAACGAACATTTTAGTCTCACATCTCCTATACCAAATACATCCCTTTAAACTCAACTCATCTCCCATAATCACAAACACAACCACTGATAGGCCTAATACCAACAAGAATGATTATAATAGGTTTTCTTACTGAGCTATTGCCAGCGAGAAAGTTAATATGGTACTATTATTGGTTTTATCAGGGAAATATATTGTACCGGTCATTACTGGTATTCCACTAAAATGGATAAAATACCAAGTTGTATCGATTGTACCAGGTATATTTCAAATGTTTTGGCCGGTACAATAAAAAAAAAAAGGTTAAATTGAAAAAAAAAATACATTGTTAAAAAATATGTTATTTTAGCTAATATATTAGGTTAATGTACTTAGGTTAATATTTAGGCTTATAAAATATGTGGATTTAAAATTTTATGTTGATAAACATATAATTTATTAAATACATACTTACTAAAAAGTTAATAATTAAATTGACATATTTAAAAAATTAGCGACTATTTTATCATATAAGGAAAATGTTATAAACTAGAATGATGATTAAACCTAAAAATATTACTTATCAACTAGGCAACCTCTTAAGGAAAAAGGAAAGTAGGCGGCCCAAAACCATATATAACTTGGTCTCTTTTGTATCATATGTGGGTGTTTGGTAGAGTAGTTTGAGATAAGATTTTGTCGTTTGAGATGGAATTTTTGTAGTTTTCTAAAATATGTATAGGTAAAAAAATGTGTGAAAATGTGCATAGATTAAAATGTAGAAGTGTGAGATTGAAATTAAAGAGGCTTAAAATATCCAATGTTTGAAAAGTTCATTACAAGCGGCAAGTAGCAAGCCAAACCAAATCCAACAGACAGACAATTCGTATTTCTGGAACCATCCAGACTGTTATAGATTTCAGAACTCTCTAGATTCTAGAGTCATCCCTCCCTTTCTTCCAACCTATATATCTAACACCTCGCACTCTCACCCCCCTCCAAGACCAAGAAAAAGCTAGCATTGCCTTTAAGCTAGGGATGAAGACTTCGAGTTCGACGTGAACATGGAGGATGATCCAGTTCTCAAGGTGGGTGACCGTGAAGAGAAGGAGATTGGTAACAAAGGGCTAAAGAAGAAGCTTCTCAAGGAGGGTGAAGGATGGGACACTCCTACTACTGGCGACGAAGTTGAAGGTTTGTTTGTAACGTGCTCTTTCATTCCTCTTCTTTTTTGATTGAGAATGAGAAGGTGTTTGTGTTGATGGGTTGGTGTTGGTTTTGCAGTTCATTATACTGGGACGTTGCTTGATGGAACTCAGTTTGATTCAAGCCGTGATAGGGGGACCCCGTTCAAGTTCAAGCTTGGCCAAGGTAATTATTTTTTCATTATCCTTAATTTTACGTCTTCTGCATTTGCTTAATTTGTTTCCCTGACTGATCACGTCACATGGAACCTTGTCCTTGGTCATTGTTATTTGCTTTTAAAGGAACAGCAGCTAATTTGAGTTTGTAGCCAATGGGTTTCTCTTTCTCTTACAAGACTGAATTAGATGCCGTTTGAGCAAGGTTTTATGTTTTTCTATGATTCACTGCGTAGATTACAGACAAGGGAAACAAGAACTTTAAAATCATATCAAATGGTGAAATCTCCATATCAAGAAATTAAGCTTTTATAAAGACATCAAACAAAAAAGCTTTTATAAAAGAAAAAAACTCAAGTCTGGGCTCCATATCGCCTACCCTTATTGGCAATACTTAGGCCCTCTTGATGCACATGAGAATATCTATTTTTATTTTTTAAATGTATATAAGATTAATCTGAAACTATATTCCCTGATATGGGATTAATGATCTCCAATATTAATTACGTTTCTCCTATCGTATATTGTACAGATGAAAATTTTAGGACTGGATGTATTTAGCATTTAGTTATTACAGTAACGGATATAAAATTCATGTCTGATCTCCTTGAGTTTCTGTGAGTTGGGTTGTGGATCTAGTTTTCAAGGTCAAGTTTTATGTATTGCAGGACAAGTGATCAAAGGATGGGATGAAGGTATCAAAACCATGAAGAAGGGTGAGAAAGCCGTTTTCACCATTCCTCCTGAGTTGGCCTATGGCGAGTCTGGATCCCCTCCAACTATTCCACCCAATGCCACTCTTCAGTTTGATGTGGAGTTGCTGTCTTGGAACAGTGTCAAAGACATATGCAAGGATGGGGGAATTTTCATGAAAATACTTACTGAAGGGGAGAAATGGGAAAATCCAAAAGACTTGGATGAAGTTTTTGGTAAATTATTGATCAGGCACTTCTTCTTGAATGATTGATATAACTTCAATGAATATGATTCATTATTTTCTAACAATTTGATCATTCTGTTCACTGCAGTTAAGTATGAAGTTTGGCTTGAAGATGGGACACTCATTTCGAAATCTGATGGGGTGGAATTCTTAAAGATGGTCTGTCTCAATTCCTCTTCGACATTTGTGTGCATATGTGTGTGTGTGTACACCTACATATGTAAATGAACTTCTTCAAGTGACCTCAATATTTATTTTGTCTTTTGGTGTGCGGGCTGTTTCTGCCCTGCCTTGGCAAAAGCTGTAAAAACAATGAAGAAAGGAGAGAGTCCTCTTAACAGTGAAGCCACAATGTAATTTCAGATCTTGTTACCAGCTAAATATTAATGTTCTATTTTGATTGTAAGAATAATGGTTAAATCATTAAATTCACTATTTTTTTTAAACAGTTTAAGCTTTTGAGATAATTGGATCATGTAATCAAAGTAATGGTTAAATAATTAAATTTAAAATTTCCTTAATATAGCTTAATCTTTGCTAATTTGTCATTGATAATGATAATTCATTGGGAATTTATTGTTATGCTTTGTAGATGCATTTGGGGAGATGGGTCGACCAGGTTCTCATGACGTGGGTGCTGTGCCTCCAAATGCTACCCTCCTGATAACTCTTGAGTTGGTCTCTTGGAAGGCTGTTTCTGATATAACCAAGGACAAGAAGGTTCTGAAAAAGATCTTGAAGGAGGGAGAGGGATATGAGCGTCCAAATGATGGGGCAGTTGTACAAGGTATTATTGCTGGAAACAAACATTATATTTATACATATGGCTTTTCAAGTTCCTTAATATGTTTGTATCGCTTACCCTTTCTTATGTTCTTGTCTTCTTTAAGTGAAACTAATCGGCAAGCTACATGACGGGACCATCTTTACAAAGAAGGGTCATGATAAGGAGCCATTTGAATTCCGAATAGATGAAGGTGGTAACGGCTATTTCCCAATTTTGTGACTTCTATTTGCTTCGATGTTAGTTAATCTTCCAAAGTCAAATTTGGGTTTTTCTGTTCTCTCATATTGACGAAACTAACCTTCACTTATGGTTGTGATTTGTATCCAGAAGAAGTTCTTGATGGACTCGATAGAGCTGTGAAAAACATGAAGAAAGGGGAAATTGCTTTGGTGACTATTCAACCAGAGTATGCTTTTGGCCAATCTGAGAAACAGCAAGAAATGGCTATTGTCCCTTCCAATTCGACTGTATATTATGAAGTTGAGCTGCTCTCATTTGAGAAGGTAAGTGTGGTGTATTACATTTAACTGTGTGATGTGTTTCTCATCTTAAGATGAATTTTTATTGTCATGAAAAGTTGCTCAGAGAATAATCTATGAAATAATGAATAAAATGCTGCAGGAGAAGGAATCTTGGGATATGAGCACACAGGAGAAGATTGAAGCAGCTGGAAAGAAGAAGGAAGAAGGGAATGCATTGTTCAAGGTTGGTAAATATGAAAGAGCGTCAAAGAGATATGAAAAGGTACATATAAAAGTTTGACATCTGTGATTTGTTCTAAGCTTATGACGTTGCCTACTAGTGATACGGACCAGCTTACAACCTTTCCTTTTGTTGCACAGGCTGTAAGGTTTATTGAGTATGACTCCTCTTTCAGTGATGTGGAGAAGCAGCAGGCCAAGGTACTAAAGATTACCTGCAATCTTAACAATGCAGCCTGCAAGCTGAAACTCAAAGACTACAAGCAGGCTGAGAAGCTGTGTACAAAGGTCTGCCATTATTTAGCCTGAAGGTTTTATTATGTCTTTTCCAACTGGTGGAATATGTTGATTTAGTGCTGACATCTAGAGATTTCTATTTATGTAGGCGTTAGAAGTTGACAGTAAGAATGTTAAAGCTCTATACAGAAGAGCACAAGCATACATACAACTTGTTGATTTGGATCTGGCAGAACAGGATATCAAAAAGGCTTTTGAGATAGACCCGGACAACAGGTATGTTCACTAATTTTGTCAATAAAGGGCTATGTTTTCTTGTCAACTGGAAAAGGTTGTGTTATCTTCAGTACGATTCACTTAATTCAGGGTTTTATTCATTTACATTAGGATGTTGGTTGTGTTGTCAGGGATGTGAAGCTGGAGTACAAGATTTTGAAGGAGAAAGTGAGAGAGTATAACAAGAAGGATGCCCAGTTTTATGGCAGCATCTTTGCAAAGATGAACAAATTAGAGCAAGTAAGTTCACCAACCCCAACCTTTATAAACATTGTCTTTTGTCTGGATTTATTACTCTAGTTTGCTATGTCTTTGAAGTCATTCATTAGTGATTGCTTTTGTGTCTTGTATGAGCAGAATACACCGCGAAAGCAGGAGCCAGTGCCAGTGATAATTGACAGCAAGGTGTGATACCAACCTGGCCTCCTCTCTCTTTTCTGTAGTCTAAAGACTCTAAACAACCTACAGTTTAATAATTGAGGTTGTGTTAGATTCAGTGAACAGTTATGGAATGTAGATTAGTGGAGTGGTACCAAATTAACCAGTGAGATGCATTATCCTTCTAATAAAAGTGGTTATTGTATGCTTCCCATGGTCTACTAGCATTATTAGTTTGTCACTGTCCCCACTACAATATAAGGATTGAGGCTGTGTTGGATGTGTTGAAGCCTGGTTTATCCTTTGCCTAAACATTGTTCTTGTTAGAAAGCACCTGGTGTCCCTTGTTTGTTTCTTTTCTTCAACTTTTCTGCTTTCATTTTTTTTCTCTTTTGAAACCCTTGTTTAAGGGTAAAATACGAACAATGTTATCATTTTCAAAGACAGTTGAAAAACCTTAATATTTGCCCCCTGTTAAGATGGACAATTATCACATTCAAGTTTCAACCAGAATGTCCCGAGTAAAAAGTAGCACCCCAATAGCACTATAGACTAAAAAAAAGGCAGGGGTTCTCCACAAACTTTGATAGGGCTTTTGTAACATTTGACTGGCACAAGTTGATGGTCTTAACTTGATCTTGAACTATAAATTTGATATAGAATCCGTTACTTGCAAGCAATATTTGCCCCCTGCCGTATGTTTTTTTGGTGACTGCTTGCTGCACTCCTAAATTTGGGAAATCAACAGCAAGGTTCTTCCCCTTTAATCAAATTGGTCCAATAACAACACTTCTGCTATGAAACCTATAAGAAGGGAATCTAATTTACAGATCTTTAGAGTCACGCTTGGAACAACTTATCATGCAGAGCAAGTTGAAATTATTGTCAAAGCATATTGTCAATATCTACTATTTACATTAAATCACATAAAGCAAATGCAATACTTGCATTGAACCACTTGAATCAAATATGGTATCTAATACCGTGAGACATCCAAAAGGATCAAATGAATCAAATTCCAATCCGATTCTAAACATTTTAAAACTGGAATTGAAAATCCAATTGCAATTTCAACTCCAATTCCTACTCCAAATCACACACCTAAGTTAAAATAATGTTACGTCTAGAATATATGGCCATTCCCAAAGTTTAATTTATTAATTCTACAAAGAATGACAACAAGGTGCACAATAATCATTTAAATGCTTGTGGTCAAGATGGAAAGGAATCAGATTAATGCTACAAATATTGGGCACCACTCACGCGTAAAGAAGAGAATTGATAATTTCAGTGTAAAAACCAATAAGAACTAAGCCATAGTTGCCAACATGTAGAGAGGATGAACAAACGCATTAAAATTGGATATAGAGGTCAGGGCTCTAAATTTTACTATAGGGAAAAAGTTGCAATATAACAGCAATATAACTATTACAGGAACTGGCAATACCATGAAAAGAGCACAGCTATAACAATAAAAAGAAATTCTACTACAAGAGAATGATGGATAAAGAGGCCAGCACCCTGCTATTTTAGCTCAAGTCTGACTTGTCAATCACAAACTAGTTAAAGCATCTAATTTGAAACAACTAAACATGCCACAAAATCTTCAGAGTTCCATCAATAATGATAAACATTGACCAATCTAGGCAGGTGTAACAAAAACAAGTTGCAATAGACCAAAACTATGACTAATAAACTACTTAAGCAGCGGCACCCTTCCCCTTCTTCCTTTGGATCTTCTTCATATAGAACTCAAGTTCTTTTCCTTCCAAAATGTATCTGATAGAAAAAACAAATTGGTTTGTAAACAGAATAAGACGACACAAAACTGAATACAAAAGAGAAAAAATGTAAAAACTTTTGTGCTCACCCATCAGATCTACCACATTGTCCTGGTCGAGAAGAGATGCACGCCAACAGCCTACCGCCTCCAAACTGCTCTTCGATATGTGCATCAAGTGTACAACCTTGCTGACGCTTCTCAAGCTTCCTGGCAACATGGTTACTCTTTTTTGTTTCCTTTTCCCTTTCCTCCGTATTTCCTTCACCTTCCTGCTTATTGATATGATGAAACTTGTTATTATTAATAAAATTAAATAAATCTAAATTCAGGGGGGAAAAAAGTGACACTATGCTCGAGAAAATTAACCCTGCGAACAGCACACAAATTTCCAGTACATAAACAAACGATCATTAGAGTTCCATTGCATCCCCATACATGAGGATATTGAAAAAGAAGAATACACCCTTTCATGCCTCATAAAAGAATATCTCCCATAACAATGAAATGGCAAGGTTGTATTCTATACAAGTAGCATGGATTGTACTTATGTACTACCATTAAATCAGTTATGAAAGAGAATTAAAGATATGGTAAAGGATCTCCCATAGCAAATTTTTTGCGCTAAAATACAAATTGAACCCTCTAACTTGCCTAAAATCCAATTCAGTGCTGCAAGTGTAACTTCAGTTTTGCTCATCTAGTCCTCTAACTTTGCCTAACATTCAATTTAGCATTTAGCATATCCAATGCTAGTGCTCAACAGATTTCAATACCAACATATAGAGGATTAAGAGTGAATGATAAATAATAACCACATGTCTCAGTTGGAATTATTAAAAAATATCATTTGACCTATAAGTTATCTCAAACAGCCTCATTAAAAATAGGCACATCTATTTGGGAAAAGTTTACTTCTAAACTAGTTTGAAGGAAACTTCTTCCAACCCTCCATGTGGCAAATTAAAAGACTATTTATTTGTGCTTTTAGGCTGTGTTTGGTTCCGTAAAATATTTTCTGGAAAATAGCCTATTTTCCGGAAAGGAAAATATTTTTAAGTGTTTAGTTGTATAATGAAAATTGTTGTGGAAAATATTTTCATGTGTTTGGTTCTATTTTGAAAATGTTATTTTCCTACACATTTTTCACATTTTCTCAGCTATTTTCTCAGCATCCAATCAAATTTTATTACAAAAAATTTCAAAATCACAGCAAACTCCGGCGATCAAAACAGAAACAAAACCAAAGAAAAAAAATCAAATCCAGTCAGATCGTGGGTTCTGGGTTCGCAAGTCGCACCGGCGATCGACGACTCGTGGGTTCGCGAGTCATGGGTTCTGGGTTTTCGAGTCATGGGTTCGCGAGTCGCACTGGTGATCGACAATCGACGATCGACTGGGGTGGCGATCGACGATGGGTTCGTGGTGATCTGGGCTCTCTCTTTGCGTGGCGATCGGATTGGGATGTGGATCGGAGGCACGGTTGAGTGGTGGAACGATGTTTCCTCAGCGAGGTGAGCTCTGGGTTTCTCGGTCTGGATGTGGATCGGACGCATCGTTGAGTGGTGGAATGGTGTTTCTCGGCGAGGTGAGCTTTGGGTTTCTCGGCGTGGTCTCTTCTTTCTCGACGTGGTCTCGGCGTGGAGCTCTGGTCTCTTCTTCCTCGGATGGTCGTGGTCTCTTCTTCCTCGGATGGTCGTGGTCTCTTCTTTCTTTTTCTCTGGCTCTCTCTCTTTTGTGCGTGACCCGGAAATGGTTTGAAGTGAAAATTTTCACTTCAAATCATTTCCGGGTCAAAGGAGTAAATTTCAGTCAACAGAAACATATTTTCTGGAAAATTTTATTTTCCTTGTCTTCCAAACAAGGGGGTCAGGTGGTAAATGATTTCCTGAAATCATTTACCACCAAAACAAACACAGCCTTAATCACATTACCTTTTTAATGAGTCACATGACTTGCTTAAATAATAATGTGGATATTCTTATTCCTTATAAATTGCCAAGTAGTGGGTTAGAGGAGATTCCTCCAAAAGAGATTCAATATTGTGAGACAGATCAGGTAAATGAGACAAGCTCATCCCACGATACTCGTAATTACATCAATTTTTTTTTTTTTTTTTTAAATCTCAAGCCCCCACCAAACAATTGCTAGTAAAGAGAGCATGGCTAGTCAAATGTGCAAAAGAGAATATAAATACCGTAACTTTTTATTTGATAGGCAAAACTAAAAACTTATGATTCATAGAAAATTACAATCACGAAAGCCGTATTGATCCCTAGCTTAGAATAAACACCAGAGCATTAAACCACGCCCGCCATAATCAGCCAAACTCACCTCCTTCCCACCTCCCAAAAAGGAACTTAGCATGTTATATTTTCTTCATTATTACATTAATACTGGAAATAAAGAAAGTGTTATCACATAAAATGTACTTTTTTTTTCATAAGTAAACATTAATCTAATAAAAGGAATTATCAGTCAAGGTGGAACCAGAATGGTCAAATCTCCACCTTTGAGCTACCATCACAGAATTAAATCACATCATCACCAACAGAAGGTTATTACCCTATGTCTCATAGTTGAGAAAGCCCTGTGCAACACTCAAAAGCATAAAAAAAAAAAAAAAAAAAAAAACTTTATTGGCTTACACCATTAACATACCACTTTCTATAACAGTAGGAGAGGGTCAGACACTGAAACTTTTGGAAAAGCTGAAAAGCCTCTTATCCTATTGGTTCTATTAGCTTGAGTTCCTTGGAAGCGACTTACAAACAGATAACAAGGGACATGCTCTCAATGTACTAGCATTTTCTAATAGCAAATTTGCTAATTATTAAAAAAAAAAAAAAAACAAAAACAAAAACAGTCAGAGAAGAGTATTTGACTGAATAATATACACCACAAATTACTAAACCAGAACTACTATAATGAATATTTCAAATGAATATTTCACTTTGTGCTGTCACATGTTTATAAACACAGATAGCTTTATACCAACTGATAATCGATCTAAATGAAAGCAAACGATTTCATAGAAAGCACTTAATAGTACCTCTGGGGTTTCCTTCTTAGCAGCTGTCTTCTTCTTCCTACCAATGTCAACTCCATAATGCTGAAGGTACCACTGCTTGAATGGGGCAGCATCAACCTGAACAATAGCGCTCTTCACTAGAGTTTGTGTTCTGACAAGCTCATTGTTCGAAGCATTATAAACAACATCCAGGATACGTGTTTTGCGTGTGACAGCTTCACTACCCCATGAGTAGTTTCCAGTATCCAGTCTGAGGGCTCTCCATTTGACATTGCCTCCTCTTACGCGGATCCGCCTTACAGTCTTGTTGCTTGAGAGCTTAGTATTTGCAGGCTGACGACCAAGCTCATACCTGAACAAACAAATTAAAAAATAAAAAATAAAAAAGTAATCAGCATTGCAAGAAAGAGTGACATAAAAGGAACAAGTTAACTTCAAGTTACAAAAGTAGAAAAGCCAACTCAAACATCTCATTAGTACTGAAATTCAGCGTTCAGTATTTTTGATGCTTACTAGTAACATTCTAATTTTTGAGGGAGACGAGAAACACTAATTTAGGTGACATTACACATTAGACACTGTTAGGAATGTCTCGATGGCAAAACAATAATTGGATCTTCCCATATATTCTTTTATTGAAATTTTGGGTATTGTGTTAGAATATCACAAAGATTGGACACCAAAAAAAAAAAAAGAAGAAGCAAAGAATCAAAAGTTCCACATAGCTAATAAGCACCAGGAAAAAAAAAACATATAACCAAAAAGAAAGAGATATTAATTAGAGGGTGTTTTGAGAGTAATTGAAAAGATCTATGAGAAGGGAAAAAAAAAAAGAAAAAAAAGAAAGAGAAAAATGGGTTAGTAATAGTAATAGTAATATACATACTTTCTCTTCTTCCTCCAGGCCTTCTTCTTGCCTCCAGTGGCACGCCTCTTGTGCATAGAGTCACGTGAGATACCTATCAACATATATCAAAACACAACACAAAAAAACTTTCCATCATCAACATCACCAGAGAGAGAGAGAGAGAGAGAGAGAGAGATAGATTGAGATTTGAGGATTACCCATGGTCGGTTGCAGAGGATGAGAACGACTTCTTCTTCTTGTTTGGGCTCGGTACCTATTGTGCTGCAACAACAACAACAGCGCCTCCTGTTGTGTATTTAAAGATGATTATCGGCTTTTATGTGGAAACCCTAGGAATGCACTGTGGTCGACATACGAGGTTAGTCTCGTCATTTCCTGTCGCTTAACTCTTCACAAATAACATCATTTCTCTATTTACGGGGG
Organism: Quercus suber; assembly: GCF_002906115.3. Classification (NCBI taxonomy): domain Eukaryota; kingdom Viridiplantae; phylum Streptophyta; class Magnoliopsida; order Fagales; family Fagaceae; genus Quercus; species Quercus suber. Next base: position 124,585 of record NW_027069861.1, on the reverse strand, counting down.
TCTCAATGTATCAAGGCGATGCAAAAAGTTAGTTATTGTTTGATAAAATATCAAAAATATATCTAATTTAATTAAATAATCTTTATTCTTATAAAATAAAAAATGGGATTAAAATTATAATACAAAAAAATTTTAAAAAAAATACTAAAGAAACTTTTTTCCTAAAAATTAGGACACTGTCTTTTGAGAATATTAAAATTATGTTTGGTAATTGTTTTTATTTTTTTGTTTTCCAAAACTTGTTCTTCAGAATAAAATCAAAAAATAACTTTCTTTTCAAAGTAAAAAACCTGTTTGTTTCGTTGAAAAGGAAAAACACCATACAAAAGAAGTTCACATTTTAGTATTTTTGGCATCTACTATAACATAGGCACTGGAGAAAAAATAAATAAATGGGAGATGAAGGAAAATCCGAAGTTTTGGTATTGATGGGTTTAAGTCACTTCCAACGAGATTACTATATGGGTTCATTTGAGTTGGTCCAGAGACAATGTACTCACTAATTTATTAAGTTATAACATACACCATGATCAGACCAATATTTAAATTACTAGAGTACCTCTTTTCTATTGTTCTTTGAGAATATATTAAACGCTTGTCTAAATAAAAAATCTATTAGCAAATCTCAAAACAAGTGATTCTCCCATTAGCACGTAGAATTGGCGAACCCACACATTAAACTTTAAGGCCGCCACTTCCAAAAGCTACTGCCACATTAGATAAAACATATGCAACAACGTGAGCTTTTAGCAAGGCAAACATATATCAATAGCAAATTCTTGGTGCCAAAAAGCAAACAAATCGCACCTCAATTTACCTAATTTATGCCACCAAAAGTAAATTGAGGCCCTTGTAACCTATTAAAGTCACCAATGAGCAAAGATGGTCCTCTTCTTTCAGAGTGCTTAGTTACACAGAGTGGTGTGTAAAAATAACTAGTCCCTGTTTGAGACAGGGAAAAAAAAATGCTAAAATTCCTTGTTTTGCCTCTAGTGGGGTTCAAACTGAGGCGCTAATTCATTAATTGTGGGTTTCAAGCTGTTTTCTCCATGTTTTTAAAGAGCTTGAAATTGAAAACAGGTAAATGCATGTTTTCTATTTCCTTTGTATTTTGAGAATTGAGAACTATTTTTGATTTTAGCTTGTTTTTAGTTACCAAACAAGTTTTTTGGGTAAGAAAATAGAAAACTATTCTTAAGAATAGAAAATAAGGGAAAAAAACAGTTAACAAACATACCCTAAGTATTTTAACACACACACACACAGGGAGAGGGGAGAAGGTTTTTAAAAAAAAACTTACAGTGGTATATGTCCAGAAGGGCTTAATTCTTGAATATACAACACAGGTTTTAAAATTTTATAACTCATACTCATTTTTCAATGTGGGATTAACCCACTATTTTTTTCTTTTGAGAATACTAAGTATTTTAACACACACACACAGGAAGAAGGGAGAAGAGGACACTCTCTATTTAAATATATCTCAAGCACATTTGATACTTTTTTTTTCCCTAAAAACTACCACACATTAAACCTAGCTGTTTACTCAAAAAAATTTCCTAAATTTTAGTTTCTTAAAAATTCATTCATGTGTAACCACACTAACAATAGATAAATTCAAATTAAAAAATTACATGTGAGTTCCAATTAGCTTAACTGGTAAAGTCTCTGATGGTTGAATAAGAGATTTTGAGTTCAATTCCCGCCTACACCAAACACTAATTGGTGTCTTGGTCTGACGATAAAGAGCTATCATCAATAGTGGATGCCATAAGTTGAAACTCTCTAAAAAAATTGAAAAATTATATTAAACTCAAAATAAATAAATAAAGAGTCTCATTGCATATGCGGAGTGCGTGTTCATTACACGGCTTTGAGAGTTTTTTTGTTTGGGTTTAGTGTCATAATTTTTCATTTATTTTAATTTGAGACGCTTCTCTCTTCTATCCAATTAAACCACATGCATAGTGATTTTTATTTTGAACATAGAAAATACATTCATTAAAATAAAAATAAAAAGGCAATACAAACAAATGTGAAGAGAAAACAATTCAAACACCAACATAAATAAATCACTAAAAAGAAATATGGAGTACATTAAAAATCACATTTTTAATAATAATTCAAAAATAAAGAAGAAGAGATTTGAATAAATAAAAACAAAAACCAAAAAAAAAAAAATGAAATTAGAATTTAGAAGAAAGGAAACCAGAGAGAGAGAGACGTTTAAGTCTTGATAAAGGGGAAAAATGAGAAGAAAAGAAAAAGTGAAAACGTTGGGTTTACTGATTCTATGTTATAGCAAAAAAAAAGTGTCTTTATTTTCTATATATAATTTTTATTTTGAAAATCTAATTTATAAGTAGAAAAAGAAATTTGAAGATTAACAAAAGAGTGACACTATTTTTTAGGAAATGTTTTAGCAGGAGTTAGAGTTGTATTTTTACCGGATTGTCTTTTAGTTTTGTCTCTACTTAAATATAAGGGTGTAGGGGCATTTTTGAACAAAAAAAATTAGGATCCCAAATAAGAGAAGCCCATTAAATAGTATTATAGATACAATGTGAGTGTGACAGTTCAACCCAATATATATAATTCATCCACAAGAACAACTAGCTTACTGAATTATATAAATCAGGTCAGACTGTCACACACACACTGTATAGTATACCATGTTGTTATTTGTTGTAAAGTTGTGATTTACAACTATGTGTTTTGTTGGCTTTTATTCCGTGCCAAATTTGATTGTAATTACTATCAATTGTTTATACCCTGTATTTGTTGTGGGAATTGTTGTAAGGGGTGCGTGATAGAGAGTGTGTGAAGACTCAAGCAATTTAGAAGCTGATGGAATCTCGCGGGTATCTCGCGACTAAGCTTCCCGCGAAGTGAAGCATGTGCCCTGCACATGCCGGAATGCGAAGAGTCATGACAGATGGAGACAGCTGTCTCTCGCGAGTATCTCGCGGGTAAGGCCTTCCCGCGAGACACCCGCGAGACATGCTGTTCTGCCAGCCTGTACTGACTGACTAACACATTTTGCACCTATCCTATATAAACTCCCATTACCCATAAATGTTGAGGAATGCTTTAGAGAGAAAACCCTAGCCAAACACATTTGTAATTAGAGATTGTCATCCCCACCTTTCTCTATACACTTGATTGTGGTATCTCCTCAACCCTTCCCTCTCCATTTCCATACCATTGAGAGGTTGATAGCCCAAACACTTAACACACCTTTTGAGAGTGTTGTGTGACGTTTTGGTGCTGCTGGGAAGCATTGGAAGAAGCCTGAAATGGCAGATGCAACATGGAGCTTGTTGCGGGATCCGGATAACTAAGATAAGACACGATTTCGAGAAGCCTTGTTGGAGTAGGAGCTTGGAGGGCTTAGGTACATCGGGTAGATTAGGCTTGGAGGGTCTCTTGCTTACTTATGTATCCCAACTGATTGTCTAGTGGATCAATTTCCGCTTGGAGGGCGGCGGAGAGGTTTTTCGCCGAGTTCTTCGGTTTCCTCTTCGAAAACACGTCTTGGTGTTTTCTGTGTTTGCATCTCTCTTCCCTACTCTTTTATATTTCATTACACTGCTGTGTTGTTTAGTTTATGGATTAGAGTAGCTATATTGTTCATCCGCTCGCTTTTACACTATTCCGCACTTTATATTAAAGTTGTGTAAAATCTATCGAGTCGTAATTTTAATCGGGGGTCTAAACAGCTCTTGTGTTTTTCAACACGTTTTCGAGCTTTCAATTGGTATCAGAGCGGATACACTTGCTTGGTTTAAATACCTTAGTGTGATCCTTGACCCTATTTGAGATGGACCGATCTCAATCGCTCAATGTTCCACCATTTTTTGATGGGAACAATTACGCATTCTGGAAAGTCAGAATAAGAGCATTTTTATGCTCTATAGAAGATACCGTTTGGGATGTGGTAGAGCTCGACTGGACTAAGCCGGAAGCTCCTAAGGCAAATTGGGATAAGGCAGCTCTCGCAGCAGCCAATGCAAATAGTAAAGCTTTAAACGCTATATTTTGTGCTGTGTCACCTGATGAATTCCACAGGATCTCTCATATGACAGTTGCTAAGGAAGCTTGGGAGATTTTGGAGACCATTTATGAGGGTACAAAGAAAGTTAAGGACACAAAGCTTCAGATGCTTACCACCAAATTTGAAGAGCTCAAGATGGGTGATGATGAACCATTTGATTCATTCTATGGGAAGCTCAATGAAATTGTAATTGCTAAACTCAATCTTGGGGAGAAGATTGAAGATGCTAAGGTGGTGAGAAAAGTATTGAGGTCCTTGCCTGAAAGTTTTAGAGCAAAAGTTACAGCCATAGAGGAAAGACTAATCTAAATTGCAAGTTGTTCTTTCTTTTCTTCATCATTGACTATTGTTTGAGTTCTTACCTTCCATGACTACCAACGATTTAGAATTTGAGGTGTACTTACCTGTGGGTGAATGAGATTTTTATAGGGATTCAATGGTATTTGACTATTGCTTATTACCTGCGATTGACTTCAATATCACATGCCTCAAAATCTTTTTTTTTCCTTATATTTTCCTTCTTCTTTTTTGTTCCTTTGCACCAACGTATATTTGTTTTTCTTTTTCTTTTCTTTTTTTCCTTATCTTTTCCTCTTTTTTTTTATTATTTTTTTTTTATTTGTGTGTGTGTGGATATTTTCGAACTTTTCAGTTTTAAGTTTTAACTCACACAGACTTTTTTTTTTGAAGTTGTCTATACGTATAATAAAGCCCAAAAGGAATCACTTTGGCATAAAACTCTATTTGAGTGTTTGTTGTATACCTTTGTCATTTGTATCTACACGTATCAGTTTTTTTTTTTTGCTTATCTTTTCCTTTTGTGTATGGATATTTTCAAACTTTTTAGTCAAACACAAACTCTTTTTAAAGATTTGAATGTGAGAAGTTTATCAATAACGAATTGATGTTTATCACTTTGTTTTAAATTCAATTATTTTTGTTTGAGATTAAAAAAAAATCGTGATTTTGAGAGGATAATTTTTTTTTTCTTTCTTTTCTTTAAAGTAACCCAACATACTTCCCTAAAAAAAAAAGAGAAAAAAAAGAAAGAGTAACCAAACAATTAAGAGTATTTGAGTTTAAAAAAACAAAAATAAAAAAAAAAATAAAATAAAATAGAGGAAAGGAAGGACCAAGAGGTAACCGAATTCAAACAGAAAATATACTTATCTACGTGTATCGGATTTCTTTCTTTCATTTTTTTTTTTTTTTTTTGCTTATCTTTTCCTTTTGTGTGTGGATATTTTCAAACTTTTCACTCAAACACAAACTCTTCTTAAAGGATTTGAATCTGAGAAGTATATCAATAATGAATTGATGTTTATCACCTTGTTTAAATTCAATTATTTTTGTTTCAGATTTAAAAAAATCGTGATTTTGAAAGGAGAATTTTTTTTTTTGACATTTTTTTCTTTCTTTTCTTTAAAGTAACCCAACATACTTCCCTAAATGGTTCCCAAAAAAAAAATGTACTTTGCCAAAAAAAAGAGTAACCGAACAATTAAGAGTATTTGAGTTTAAAAAAACAAAAAACAAAATAAAATAAAAAAGAAAAGAAAGGAAGGACCAAGAAGTAACCAAATTCAAATAGAAAATATACTTTTCAAATAGGGAAGAAGAGATTTAGACAAAAAAAAAATGTGAGAATTGAAATTTTAAAGAAACAGAAATTTAAAAAAAAAACATCAATTTTTTAAAAATAAAGGAAGAGATAAAAGAGATTGAAATTTAGGATTTGATGAAAAAAAATATAGTTTAGTTTTATGTGGAAGTTAAAGATATATTTTTACTAAATTATCCTCAAGTTTTGTTTGTGTTTGAATTCCTATATAAAAATAAAAAGGGAAATTTTTTGAAAATACGTTAGTGAGAGTTTGTGTTTGAATTGCTATTAAAAAAAGCACAAAGTTTAATTATAAAATTGGTTGTAACTTAAGGCTACAACTATACTCAATAAAATAAACACTAGCCTCTTTGAGGCTCTTCTATTTTTTTGGAAAGTTAATAATTTGCATCTATTAAAATTTAGAATTACTACATTTTCTAATCACAAAAAAATCTAGGGGTGTGATAAGTATTATAAGTTTGTAGGTGAAATAATTTTTCATCACATTCCTAAGTTTTTTTGTGATTGGAAAATATAGCAATCCAAAATTATAATGGATGCAAATTATTAACTTTTTTCCAAAAAAATAGAAGTGCCTCTAAGTACACACTCACACAGTCACACGCGTGCTCAGAGACTAATTTTATTTATTTATTTATATAAATACGAGAAGATATTTAGTATCAAATGATTTATATCAAAAGTATCAAAATCCAATAAGTGTGAGACATGTCAACAAAAAATAACTAACTCACTAACAATTGAAGGACGTGTTAATGGGTAGTTATTTTTGCACACATGTCTCTCATTTATTGGATTTTAATACGAATGACATGGTATCATTTGATACAAAATACTTTTTCTATAGATACAGGTCCAAAATAGCATAACAAGACTATTTTTTGTTTTATTGGTATAACAAGTAAAGTTTTATTTCTGTTAACATGATGTGATCTTAAGAACTATGGTCAAAATACATTAAGGTTATAAACTTTTGTATAGTATAGGTTACTACATTTCAAGTTTTGGTCTTTCAAGTTGTGCATTATGCTTCATTTATGTGCTAAATCCTTTCTCCAGAGAGCTATAATGCCCAAAAGGAATGCTAACACAAATTTGAGATGATGCTGCATCTATTTGATCCCTCTTAATCCCAGCATTATAGATGTTTGCAAAGGAGCGCATGTGTTTCATCCCATATTGGGATAGTGATCCACAATGTGTTTCAAAAGTCCGCACCTACACAGATATGATTGATCAGAACACACTATTATAGATCAGCCGGAGATTATTGACTATTATTAATTTAAGTTAAAATCCTCTAAGTTGGTACCTAGATTTTTTTTCCCTTTGAAGTAATTGAAAATTTTAAAATTACAATTTACCCTCTTGTAGTTTGGTCCTATTACAATTTATAATTAGTTCATAGATTTTCAGTTTTTACATTCGACCTCTTAAGATTTGGACTAAAATGAAAGCATTAAGCTCATCATCAAACCTCTAAAATTTCATTTCAAACCAAAATTTAGAGGTCAAAATGTAACAACTGAAAGAATTTGTGGGACTAAATTGTTATTGGGTCAAACCACAAAGGAGTAATTTATTTGTCCAAAAAATGCAAAATATATTAATTTGATTGGAATCGTAATAATTTCATTTTAATTCAGAACTAATTGTGACCATGCCAAGCCACAAATTTACCCCTTTTTTAGAGTAATCTTGGTGTAGCCAAAGACCTGCATTGTAGTCAATCACATGTCTGACTTTTTTAATAGGAATTCAAGCTTAGAGTTGGTAACGTTACCATTGCCTTAAGGCAGTCCCAGTCCTCAACAAGTGGTTGCCCAGTAGGTGGAACAGTGTAAAGCATCTCATCACTTTTTACGATTCCAAATAGAAGCTCCCCAATAAGTTTCACACTGCTATCTACATGCATTCTATGTGACATTGCTTCAACAAACTGCTTTCGAGCTTCAACTCTCCTTGGAGAGCCTTTGGGAGCCTTTTCGTACTGTATGAAAATTTTTTGAAAGAAAAGTTTGAGCATGGGTATTTCACATCAATAAAAAAAAAGAAAAAAAAGAAAAAAGAAAAAAGAAAAAAAAAAGCCTATATCTAGTGGCCTAAGTTGACTTACAAAACACGCATTGTGAAAATTAACCTAATCACAAACTGTGTTAAAAGGGCTGTTCCTGTTTGTGCTCATCGTATTCCTCGCTCAGTGTGTCTCTTTGAGCGTGTCTCTATATGAACCAAATGAGAGAAAGTTGTCCACAACCACTGATTCTCCAATGGAGGAAGAACCATCTTCCGTATGACATTGTACTGAATATCCTGGAAAGACTACCCATGAAATCAGTGATAAGATTCAGGTTTGTTTGCAAATTCTGGGACTCTTTAATCATCACCCCATATTTTATCTCCACCTACAACAAATATTCCTATGATAATGCTCATGGTTATGTCATACACATGGGTTCTTCTCGGTCTTCTGACAGACAAGTCTGTACAGTTGCTTTAGACCGCACGTTTGATAGGATTTCTGAGGTTCAAATTCCCATAGATATTTCTCTTAATTCTGTCCGAATGGTCAGTTCCTGCAATGGCTTATTGTGTTTCACTAAACATGGTTCTCGTAAAGCTATATTTTTTTGCAATCCTAGCATTAGAAAATTCAAGACTTTGCCTGTACCTTGCTTAGGCCATTTAAAATATGTTTCACTTGGACTCGCTTATCATTATGAGAATAATAACTACAAGGTTGTGAGGATTTCATCTTCTTCCTGGATGTCAACTGTCTCTCAGCCTGAAATTGAGGTGTACACATTAAGTTTGGACTCATGGAGAAGCGTTGGAATCGAGTTCGCAACCAATGTTGTGGTCTATGACTATAATTTTTGTTTGACAATCTTATTGGTTAATGGAGCTTTGCACTGGCTGGCACATATTAAAGAAGGAGAAGAGAAGCAGGGCATTGATATCATTATGGCATTTGATGTCAATACTGAGAAATTCAGAAAGCTAGCAGCATTGCCTCATGTTTTTATCAAGACAAATCCTTGTGATAGATACATCATTCAAAAGGAAACTGGCTTTCATTACATTTGGAAGTAGTGAGCAACCTCGCTTCCCGTGCTTTATATGGGTTATGAAGGAGTACGGTGTGGTTGAGTCTTGGATTAAACTTTTTGTCTTACCAATTGAAAGAGTAGCTCTTTGCATTGCCTTTACTGAGCATGGTTCACTTCTGACTTGGTCCATCAACGATCAAGTAGAGAATCAGGGATTTAAGTTTATTTCATTTGATGCTGAAACTCTACCTAAGAAGGATCTTGATATCCAATATACATCATTTGCAGCTACTTTCGTGGAGAGCCTTGTTTTACTTGATGAAGCAAATGTAATATGCTACTAACCAGATGGTGGCATGCATATAAGAAGTGAAGTCATTAGTGGTATGGATGAAGTGAGACCCTTGTTAGTCATTTTCCTTCAGTAATTGGCATGATAGGATTGCTAAAAGCTTGCTTTTTTTATTTTTTATTTTTTTATTTTTTAAATTAAATCTATCACAGGTTTAAAATATCCTTTTGAGGCTATTATAAATTAGTAGTTGATATTTGTAAGTGAATTGTTGCTGTGCTATGGATGGTTGTTATTCCTTTAGTGTTACAAAGAGCTATATTATACACCATACATCTCAAGCGATAATCAGATAACTATTTTATGTTGGGAATTTTGTTTTGAAGCTAATCTGCCTAAGTATAGTCTCTCTTTCACAAACCAAAATTCTCTATCTCAATTTTGCTTTACTCTACCCACAAATGATGTAGCCGTATACACCGATCCTCCAAGGGAGGAACAGCCATCTCTCAAACAATGTCATGGTTGACATCCTGGTGAGGCTACCAGTGAAATCCTTTTTTTTTTTTGGTAATAAAGGATATATCATTCAACTAAAGAGCAAAAATAGGATTAGAACAGAGTTTGTTTACAAAAACTTCATGGCAATCAGCCTCATAAAAAGGAAGGATGTCCACAGGTGGACAAGAGAACACAGCAAAATCGCTACCCATAGAAGATCTTAGTTTGGCCAAATGATCCGCACACCTATTTTGCTTCTCTGTATACATGTAAAAATCTCACTTGGGGGATCTGTGAAACCAGCTGCCTACAGTCATCCATAAGAGAAGAAATAATAACATTTGAGTTCCCCTGTTGTGCAAAAGCATCAACTATGACTTTGGCATCCGAATGCTACTTAGTAATCGTTGATGAGATTCGGTGTGTTTGTAAAAACTTTGGACTCAAACACTACATAGTAATCGTTGTAGCCATCTATTCTACTCTGATTCCTGCTAGAACCATTTCTACTTTGATACCATGATAAATTCCTGATGAAGTGAGACCCTTGTTATTCTTTACCTCTAGTAGTAGGCATGACAATATTGCTAAATGCTTGATTTAATTTTTTTTAATCACATGTTTACATTATCCTTTTGAGGCTATTATAAATTAGTAGTTGATATTTGTAGGTGAATGGCTGCTGTGCTATGGATGATTGTTATTCCTTTAATGTTATAAAGAGTTTTAATGTAAATAAGCAAAAAATTATTATCAACATCTAACACCCTACTATTGCATGAATTATGATTAAAATTGACCTAATATTTTTACTTTAACCCGAAGAAATCATCCCGAATTTACAAATTAAAAACTACCAAAATTTATAAATAAATAAAAATTGAAAGCTAAATTCACTACAACACACATAAATATACACACACAAAGAAACTCTGAATTCATTAATTACAAACAATATAAATTTCTAAACATTAAAAAAAATATGGAATTAGAGTTAAAGTAAAGAGACTTGCATAAAAAATTTGGAATTAGAGTTAAAGTAAAGACACTCACGTGAAAGTTGAATTAACTTTGACAGAAGGGGGAGGCAGGTGAAGTCAGTGTAGTCAAAGGCGAGCTGGGCGCTCGCCTAGGCGCCTGAGCGAGGCAAGGTGCCACTAAGGCGCCTCAAAGGCTCTAAGGCGAGGCACCTTTAGTGAGGTGCTTGCCTTTAGAGCCTAGGCGAGCAAGGCGACCGCCTTAAGCCATGAAAAAGGCGCTAACGTGAGAGCCTCAAGTTTTTATTTTATTTTTTTAATTTTAAATTTTTTTATAGAAGTTTGTTGTGAAACCAATTTTTAGACTATTAATTTCAAAAGGCATGTTATAAAGCCTATTGTTAGTTAAATTAATTTACAAATTTGTTTTGTAAGACTTATTGTTATATAGAAGCTTATTGTAAAACGTATTGTTAGAACTAACTAATAGAGCCTAAACCATGTTAATCCTATATTGAAATAATTTGATAGACCTAGTGTGGGTTTGGATCCAGTTTTCAGTTTCAGCAAAATAAGTTTTATCCAAATGGACCTCTAATTTCTTCATCCTGCACATTGAAAAACACTTAATTATAATATTATAATGCACTAGGTACATATGATTTAAGTTCTATATGTATAATAAATATATTAAGAATTTGGCACCTCGCTTTACTTGGGCTAGCGCCTTTTTGTCCCCTCATGCCTCGGGCGATACAAGGCCTTGGCCCCTTAAGGTCGCCTTTCGCCTTTGACTACCTTGGGTGAAGTCATGTAAATTTCACATCATCTTAAATATCTATATCTATTGTTTTTATATCACACTTTTTATATTTAATCAATTTTCTATCTCCATTCTTTGTGGAGTGATGTTCATTATCATGGTTTTTGATGCTCAAATCTTGGTCTCATGGCTACTTGTGGATGTACATATTGGAAAAATCAGTAATAGTACCTTACTTTGTCAGTATTTCATATATATATATATATATATACACACACACACATATATATTACAAATTCAAAGCTACCCAAATTTATTTTTAAAAAAAAAAAATTTGGAAGAAAAATTTACTACAACACACATAAAAATATACACACAAAGAAACATTGAATTCAATAATTACAAACAATATAAATTTCTAAACAATACAAAAAAAAAATCTAGAATTACAGTTAAAGTAAAGACACTCACATAAACACAGATTTTTCAAAAAGCAAATAAGATTTTTGTTAAAATTAATCCGTTAGTTATCATGGAAGATATACCATTGATTCTAAAGACCATATATAATAAGCATATAAATTAGATGAAATTAACAAAAATAACTTAAACAAAAGGCAACCCGCACACAAAACATATTCAATTTGATGAAAAAAAAGAATTAAGAACATAATTTTATGAAAAACAAAAAGAAGAAGGCTAATACATACATGCAAAAGAAAAGAACAAATGATTGCAAAAGAAAAGAACAAGATGTCAAGAAGATAATAGAAAGTTGGAATTACATTGTAATGTTGATATGTATACATGAATAAGTCAAACAAACAACATAAATTAAATGGCCAATGAGTAAGGTTCCTTTTTATTTTTGGTGACATCCTGAAAAAGTCATTCTCTCTTCAATTTAGCATTAATTAGACATTTTTATCAGTAATCAAAGACTCAAAATTTCTGAGCTCCAAGCACAAATAACAAAAGCTACCCAATGACATAATAAGCATTTTAACCCTATCAACAGATTCATCTTAAACCAACCTAAGTAACTTCCTGAGGCTAACATCATTCCCATGAAGTCGCAAAAAAGAGAAATAAACAATAGTGCAATCAATCAAATAGAAGAAAGCATGCACAATTATTTGCTTGGAGGAGGCTAGGAGAATTGAACACAAATTTCAAATACTTCCAGAGTGTTCTCGTTAACCAGGTTTGGATCTGATTAACAGCCAGAAACATGAGAAAATCCCACATTATCAATTATAGTTTCAGAGGCAATACATTTAAAAGTAAGATTTATCTCTGTTGAGCCTCCCCTTAATTGAGAAAATAAGTTAAAAATACAAGTACATCAATAATGCATAGTGGAAAGTTGGAACTTATTAAAGTAAAATAATTAGAAGCAGTCAAAAATGAGATGGAAGGGGTAAGCCCTAGGCAAGCAGGTAAGAAAAATTACAAATAAATAAACAGAAAAAACAAAAGAGATGAACAAGAACTAATAATAAAGAGTCATACCATAAGCCCACCCAAAAAGCCATCAAGTAAAACCCGATTCTAGCTATCAAAGTATGAATGAACTGTAAACCCTGCCTTTGCTAGTAGCCCAACTGAAGTTTGAGTAAAAAGTGCAATCTTCATAGTAGGCCCTCTAGGCATCTCACACAATGCCTTGCCAAATATCTTTTCTCTCACTTGGGTTTTTCCTAAGGTTCAATTATTGTCACTAATACTACTTTTTCCCACTTTAGTTTGAACCATAAGTAAAATGACCAAACATCATATTTAAGACTTTAACATCCCTTTACAATTCCAACTTCCAACGAACAAGATTAAGAAGGCTAGAAACCAGAAGGGCACCACACTCACTAACAAGATACAAAGAACCAAAAGCTCTTAACATGAACTACAAATTCACACAGGGCCAGAACAAGATTAAGAAGGCCAAAACCCATTTGTTTTCCAAGACCCCCATTAAACAAAAAGTCTTTTCTTTTAAACAACCTTAATAGCAAATTATAAAACAAACCCAGAAAGAAAATAACATGATCAAAGGAATTAAACATATTTGAACACTTCTAATAGTGTTATACTGCTGACTGCCATATTTAAAATCGAAAAAAAGAAGAAGTAAAAAGTAAAAAGTAAAAAAGAAAAGACATTTCATGCTAGCTGCTATAATTAGGGTGGAATGTAACTTATCAAAATAAAATAGGGTGTTCTAAAGACAAAAAAGCAAAGAACCTAACATAGTACAAATTGCTACTATCATTTAATAGCATCCAAAACTATAAACATACTATAAGTATGTCCATCACATTCCAAAGTAAGCTAAGGAGAGTAGTATCATATCTATGCTGGCCTAATTGACTAGTCAAGTGACCTAACAACCAACTATGTTCCTAAGAAAACAATGAATTTAAACACATACAAAAGTTATCAACACATTTGATAACTATAACATCATTACTAGCAATATTCTTTAGGAATGGGCATCTCTTTAAATATCCCATTTCATTTTAGTTTTCCTCATGTGTGAAAAAGATAGAGAGAAGCCCCTAAAATGAATTAATCGAATAAAAACAACTCAACAAGAATCATCCAATATTACACAAAACAGTCAACACTCCCAATATCATCTAAAACCACCTTATATCTCCATGCAAGCCACCTGCCTGCCCCAATTCAACAGCCCACAACAAACAAAGAGAGAGAGAGAGAGTACCTTAAGTCTAACACAAACAAGTTCACTTGCTTTGTTCACACGAACTTGTAATGCCTCTTCTTCTTGCAATCTGCCAACAAGGAAAGAATATATATATAAACATAAGTTCATTTGTAATGTCCTTTTCTTCCTCTACTTTAAGTGAGAACTGAACCTAAAATCTCTCCTTAGTCTCTTACCACCTTAGCCAATGCCTAGGGCCTGTCTAGAGATAAGTTTTCCTAGAGTCCCAAAAACAACCCCAATATCAGATTGCAAAATTACACAACTTATAAACATGATTGCAAGAACTGAACCATACCCTTAATATTAGATAAGTAGTATTCATAATAAACCAAAAATCCATTTATCATGTCCATATGAATAGTGTGGGGCCAGGAAATCGTACAGCCACGGCCCACTCCAAGCCAGGCCCAAATGGCCCAGTCCGAGGAGGGATGACTACCCAAGGCCAACTTGGGGAGCAAAAACCCTTCTTTGTATCCGCGCCGAGGATCCCCTCGTCCTCGGCATACTAAGGATAACTATAGGGGAGGGGGGACAGACCCAGAGCCAGTTGTCACCTCAGCACTTAATACGTTCACCTAACCCTTCTGGCCGCATTAATGGGGTTGCAACCCCCGAGCAGGGCTACATCGATCAGGGTGAACCACTTGAGCACAGATACGACCTCTGATGGGATAGGCGGCCAGAGGAGAGGCCAATGAACGATCAACAGGAAGAGGAAGAAAGTAGTATATAAGAGGGACAAGCAAAATGTAGAGGGGGGGTTTTTTGAGTGAAGGGAGGAAAAAAGCCTCCTTGGCCATGGGCCGAAGAGCACCTCCTAGTTGTAAATTGTTCCGAGTGTTTCTTCAATAAAAGAAAAAGATGTTCAGGCTTTTAAGACGCCGGTCAGCGCCTAAACCTTCAACCCACTCTCTACAAATTTATTATTCTGGGTTCGTTGGGCCTATAACCAATCTCTTTTGGGTTTAGGCTACAAAAAACTGACCCTACAATTGGCGCCGTCTGTGGGAAGGATTAGTGCGCTGGCCGGCACAACAGACGACGGTTCTAAGTAATCATTCTATGAAAGATAGATAGTGATCAAAAAAAAAAAAAAAAATCGAGACAGATGATTCAACAACAAAGAAAGAGAGCTCGATATTATTTCATAAAAAAGAAAAAATTACAGATTACAATCAGAGGCTCAGGCAGGCGTGCATTACAACTGTTCCTACCAGCTAGTTCTACAATCAGAGGTCCAAGTGGACCCTACAATTCCCTAAAACTAGCTAGAGGGAAGTGTCAACCCGTGCTTTTATTGGCATCAAGAGAATGGGAGAACTTGACACTAAAAGCAGGGAAGGGGGAGGGCCAGCTTGTTTCAAGGCTACCAACAACTCCTTTCTCGGAGCGGCGGAGCTTGAACAAAGCGAGGAGCAGATGCAGGCGCCCCGGGACACCCTCCCTCATGATGTTCCCTCCATTCTCTCCAGCCCTCACGAGCGTTGGCCGTTGGAGACGGCAACACTCGGGCACCGGCCATGACGTGAATTCACACATCTCCTCCGTCGGGGGTGCGTTCCGAGGAGAGACATTAGGTACTCTAACGACACCCCGCCGAGCCACCATGCATGGTACCATCGGGGTTACGCCTAAACTCTGCTGCACCGGAAGCCCAGTGGGGGCTGCGGCCACAACGGCTCTTGGCACGGATGTCCTCACACCCGCCCAAAGCCGCCCCATATCTACTGACTCCAGTCACAATTCCGGCGAGGTTATTGAAGAGGCTGGGGGAGCTGAAGAGGTGCGTTCTTTCTGTTTGTATTGGGGGGTTCATGGTGTGTGAAGAAACCTTCCCCCCGAAGAGTCTTATATAGGGGATGAATCTTGGTGAGAATTAATTCACGCAGAATTTGAAAAGAGAGTTGTCAACAGTGCTAGTTATGAGGCCACCAAATTCCAAGGGGACCGTAGACCGTTGGATTCGTGTTAACTCACAAGGGCATTAACGAGGGCGCGTCTCGCGCACCGAAAAGTCAAGCGCGGAACACGAACGGCCAAGGGACGCTTCGTAAGCGAGGGAAATGGGGGCTTGAGCTGGAGGCAAGATCAGCGCCACGTGTAAGATCAAAATTCGGCCCAAGGAAGAATCATCTCCAGTAGAGCGATCCGAAGACAAACCCATACTTACAGAGAAATGAAAGCGTTAGACAGAACCAAGGCACTGCATGGTCCTCGGACTCAGGCCTATGGGGAAACTACTCACTCCTCTATACCTGGGTACTAGACAGAACCAAGGTATTGCATGGTCCTCGGACTCAAACTTATGGGGAAACTAGATACTTACAGAGAAATGAAAGCATTAGATAGAACCAAGGCACTGCATGGTCCTCGGACTCAGGCCTATGGGGAAACTACTCGCTCCTCTATACCTGGGTACTAGACAGAACCAAGGTATTGCATGGTCCTCGGACTCAAACCTATGGGAAAACTAGATACTTACAGAGAAATGAAAGCGTTAGACAGAACCAAGGCACTGCATGGTCCTCGGACTCAGGCCTATGGGGAACTACTCGCTCCTCTATACCTGGGTACTAGACAGAACCAAGGTATTGCATGGTCCTCGGACTCAACCTATGGGGAAACTAGATACTTACAGAGAAATGAAAGCGTTAGACAGAACCAAGGCACTGCATGGTCCTCGGACTCAGGCCTATGGGGAAACTACTCGCTCCTCTATACCTGGGTACTAGACAGAACCAAGGTATTGCATGACTCAAACCTATGGGAAAAATAGATACTTACAGAGAAATGAAAGCGTTAGACAGAACCAAGGCACTGCATGGTCCTCGGACTCAGGCCTATGGGGAAACTACTCGACTCCTCTATACCTGGGTACTAGACAGAACCAAGGTATTGCATGGTCCTCGGACTCAAACCTATGGGGAAACTAGATACTTACAGAGAAATGAAAGCGTTAGACAGAACCAAGGCACTGCATGGTCCTCGGACTCAGGCCTATGGGGAAACTACTCGCTCCTCTATACCTGGGTACTAGACAGAACCAAGGTATTGCATGGTCCTCGGACTCAAACCTATGGGAAACTAGATACTTACGAGAAATGAAAGCGTTAGACAGAACCAAGGCACTGCATGGTCCTCGGACTCAGGCCTATGGGGAAACTACTCGCTCCTCTATACCTGGGTACTAGACAGAACCAAGGTATTGCATCGGACTCAAACCTATGGGAAAACTAGATACTTACAGAGAAATGAAAGCGTTAGACAGAACCAAGGCACTGCATGGTCTCGGACTCAGGCCTATGGGGAAACTACTCGCTCCTCTACACTGGGTACTAGACAGAACCAAGGTATTGCATGGTCCTCGGACTCAAACCTATGGGAAACTAGATACTTACAGAGAAATGAAAGCGTTAGACAGAACCAAGGCACTGCATGGTCCTCGGACTCAGGCCTATGGGGAAACTACTCGCTCCTCTATACCTGGTACTAGACAGAACCAAGGTATTGCATGGTCCTCGACTCAAAGCCTATGGAAACTAGATACTTACAGAGAAATGAAAGCGTTAGACAGAACCAAGGCACTGCATGGTCCTCGGACTCAGGCCTATGGGGAAACTACTCGCTCCTCTATACCTGGGTACTAGACAGAACCAAGGTATTGCATGGTCCTCGGACTCAAACCTATGGGAAACTAGATACTTACAGAGAAATGAAAGCGTTAGACAGAACAAGGCACTGCATGGTCCTCGGACTCAGGCCTATGGGGAAACTACTCGCTCCTCTATACCTGGGTACTAGACAGAACCAAGGTATTGCATGGTCCTCGGACTCAAAGCCTATGGGGAAACTAGATACTTACAGAGAAATGAAAGCGTTAGACAGAACCAAGGCACTGCATGGTCCTCGGACTTAGGCCTATGGGGAAACTACTCGCTCCTCTATACCTGGGTACTAGACAGAACCAAGGTATTGCATGGTCCTCGGACTTAAGCCTATGGGGAAACTAAATACTCACAGAGAAATGAAAGCGTTAGACAGAACCAAGGCACTGCATGGTCCTCGGACTCAGGCCTATGGGGAAACTACTCGCTCCTCTATACCTGGGTACTAGACAGAACCAAGGTATTGCATGGTCCTCGGACTCAAGCCTATGGGGAAACTAGATACTTGCAGAGAAATCAAAGCGTTAGACAGAACCAAGGCATTGCGTGGTCCTCGGACTCAGGCCTATGGGGAAACTAACCGCTCAATTAGACCGCTGCGCCGAACAGAACAGGGGCGTCGCATGGCCCTCGTACTCAGGCCTACAGGGAGGCCAACTACAAAACATCCCAAGTTAGGAGATGACCAAGCCCCATAGGGCCCTTGAGACGCGAGAGACGTGCCCATGCATACGTTCTCTCTCCTTATCATTGTTACTGGCGCAACTGACCAACATGCAACTCAAGCTAAAGTCATACAGATCTAAGGAAGAAAGGAAAAGCAGGCAGCGTGTACACAAATGAGCAATTCAAGTAAAGGGAAATCAAATTCGCATTACAACGATGAGTTCGTAAAAATTGTATGGCAGGAGCCACAGTACATAGAAGAGAAGTATAACAAAATAAAATAACAACGTGAAAGCCGGACGAGCCGAAACTCCAGGGAGCCTACTCCTCTTGCTCCGGTTGGACAGAGGCAGCCCCTGACCCCTCCGAGCCCTGGCCTGAGGGGTTAGTCTGCGGGGGTACGGCGAGAGCAGCTACTTCCTCAGTGGTGGGAGCTGGATCATCGGAAGGGATCTCCACTATCTCTGGGGGTACCTCCTCACTCGAATGCTCCCCCAGTTCAGCTGCCCGCACTTCTTCAGTAATCTCCCCAACCTCAGGGTCCTCAGGGGCGGCCTCACAGATAGCGGGGGTATAATACACGTTCTCCGCCTTCCATAGGTCAGACGCAGCCTCCACCCCAGCTTGTTTGAGGGCCTCAACCCAGACCTGGGAACAATATCACCTACACACTCCCGGGACTTGAACCTTGTAGTCGGCCTCTACTGCAGCCACCCCATCAGCGTAGGCTGCGGCTTCGGCCTCCTCTTTGGCACGCTCGACCATCTCCTTGCCATGATCAGCCTCGTCCTTGGCCCGTAGGGCCTGGTCCCTAGCCCACTCCGCTGCCCTCTGATTCCCCTCGGCCTTAGCCACGTCAGCCTGCAGGTCAGTAATCAGATCCTTCGCGATCCGCAATTGCTCCTCCGCCTTGGGTAGGTGCGTCGTCTGCTCCGTGGCCTGGGTCTGGGCGTCCTTAAGACTAGACAGTGCATTATCCCGCTCACTGGTCACCTCCTTCAGAGCCTGTCGAGCCTTGACGAGGTCAGCTTCAGAATTTTTCAGAGTATTGGTGGCCTGGTATCGCCAGTCGCACTCCTTTTTAAGGACCTCCTTCTGGTCGTTTGCCGCCCCTTCCAACGCAAAGATAGCTTGGACGGCCTATCAAAATGACCAATGTACGATGAGCCCCATAAAAGGAAAAGAGTGGGAAAAGAATTGAGGTTATAGCCCTTACCATCCCCACATATCGCTTAAGGCTGAAGAAGACCTGCTCGCTCGTCAATGAGTCAAGCTCAGCCATGTCCGCTGAGAGCAGCAAGCTCCTCTCCAATGCGTCTGCCACGCGCGTACCCTCGCCCTCGTTGAAATCCCTAAGAGAGGCGTTATCCCTCAATGGCTCCCCGCGGAGCATCGGGGTTGGGAGCCAGGCGTCAGCCCCAGATGAGGTGGTGTCGGCGACCTACCTATCCGGACTCCTTCCGCCTATCTTAAGCTGCTTGGATGGCCGCAGAGCAGTGTCCTCCTCCTGTGAGGACATCGTCCTATCCCCCACGATCCTTTTACCCTTATCCTTCTTCTTCTTAGGACCAGCAGGCACGGACCCAGAGGGCGAGTGCGTCTGAGAAGGAGAAGGAGGAAGCTTCGGCCGAGCGGAAGTCGACTTCGCCTTCGAAGGGGGAGTAGGAGTTTTCTGTTGGGACTCCCCGGCTGGCCCTCAAGCAGGTCCAACAACTTGGTGGTGGGTTTCCTCTTGTAACCCATTGACGGCCGATGAGGGGTTTCTGAAACAAGGAGGTCTGCTTCGCTCAAATTGGGATCACCCAAGTCCCCGGGAGGATCCTCAGACTGATCAAGATGAGTGAAAACTTCAAACGCGTCCCCTTCCCCCTTTGGAGCTCCCTCGGCAGCCTCGGCAAACAGTTGGGAAGAGGAGGGGATGGCTAATGCGACAGTTTCCTGGTCGGAGGGCCCCTCGGGGAACGAAAATCCGTCCTCGGTCACAGTAATCCTCTAGAGTCGAGGATCGTTGGCGAGGATGACGTGCTTCGGAACCGGGAACGATTTCTGGGTAGGTGTATAACCCAAAATTATGTGGGCGGCCCTAACCTGGTTGTCATCCTCGTTTATGTACATCGGTGCCCTCAACACCTTTTGCAAGTCTTCCCGGTTGATCAGATGGAAGTGACGCTGGAAGGCGTGCGGGTCTGCAAACGGAAAGTACCAGGACGTTAGTAAAAAAGAAAGGGGGGTGAAGAAAAGAGACAAGAGCTTGAAACCCTATCTATCTCCCACTGCCCCACCTGTTGTGCCCTCTGTTGTTGGGCAGTGAAGGCCATCATGCCATTCCCCCGACACAATGAGGAAATCCTCATAGAACCCCTTGCTGGACTCGGGGAGGCACTGAATGAGCCGCACCCTGTCGTCCCTCGTTTTCAGGTAATACGAATGGCCCTTAAGAAGCTGAAGATTGTAACACCAGTTCACGTCATGGTGGGTCAACCTCAGCCCCATCTTCTAGTTCAGGGCGACTACACAGCCCAGAATCCTAAAGACATTTATCCCACACTGGTGGGGGCCAACCGAAAGTGCATGAGGTAATCCCTCATCACCGGCCCCATGGGGATCGTCATCCCCCCTTCAAGGAAGGCGACTACGGGAATTACCACCTCGCCCTCCTGCCTCTATATGCGCCACTCCCCATCCTTATAATGTCTCAGATTCACATTGCCGGGAATTTTATAGTCGGTGATGAATTTCTCCATCGCCTCCTCAGTATCAACGTATTTCTTAAACCTACCCATCCCAGTGGATGCCTAAAAGAACTAAGAAAGAACAGGCGAAGCAGAAAAAAGGGTAACGAGAAAAAGGGGCCAAAGAGAGAGCGACTTACAGGAAAGAGAAAGGGCTCCTCGGACAGGCTTTTGTGCTGGAGGTGCTAGTAAGAGGGTGTTTGAACTCGGGAAGGGCGCACGAATATCCTCGATTACAAATGAGGAACAGGAAGAAGCAGTTCGTACGGATATTTATACCTCAGATCGAGGAGCCATGTGGGTTTCCTCGCTCATGAATACCAGATGAATCTCCACCGTTGGATGGATAACTCCTCCTTGGACGTGGGGAGCACAGAGCCGCCTGGATTTAATAATGGACACGTTACGTGCTCCGAAGCGTCAGCGACGTGCCCTTGGCAGGTGAACGGGCCCCAACACTAACGAGGGGTGGGGGGGGATGAGGCCGAGGATGTCAAAATCCTCCTCCCCGCCCAAGGATGCGTGCAGCAAGATTTTGAGGGGCTATTGTGGGGCCAGGAAATCGTACAGCCACGGCCCACTCCAAGCCAAGCCCAAATGGCCCAGTCCGAGGAGGGATGACTACCCAAGGCCAATTTGGGGAGCAAACCCTTCTTTGTATCTGCGCCGAGGATCCCCTCGTCCTCGGCATACTAAGGATAACTATAGGGGAGGGGGGACAGACCCAGAGCCAGTTGTCACCTCAGCACTTAATACGTTCACCTAACCCTTCTGGCAGCATTAATGGGGATGTAACCCCCAGGCAGGGCTACATCGATCAGGGTGAACCATTTGAGCACAGATACGACCTCTGATGGGACAGGCGGCCAGAGGAGAGGCCAATGAACGATCAACAGGAAGAGGAAGAGAGTAGTATATAAGAGAGACAAGCAAGATGTAGTAGGGGGGTTTTTTGAGTGAAAGGGGGGAAAAAAGCCTCCTCGGCCCATGGCCGAGGAGCATCCCCTAGTTATAAATTGTTCCAAGTGTTTCTTCAATAAAAGAATGAGGATGTTCATGCCTCTAAGACGCCGGTCAGCGCCTAAACCTTCAACCTAATCTCTACAAATTTATTGTTCTGGGTTCGTTGGGCCTATAACTAATCTCTTTTGGGCTTAGGCTACAAAAAACTGACCCTACATGGATTATTCATATTAAACTTTTAGTCTCCTTATCAGTTAAGGGAAATGATAAGAGATTAAAACCTATTTGATTAGTTGTTTAAGTGTTATTGGAATTCTTTAGAGTTCCAGCCTATCTAAACAACTTTAATTTGAGTTTAATTGGGAATTAAAGTCTTGAAAGCATATTTAAGCCATTGGGACCTAGGTTTCTCCTTTATATGGATGAATCAAAAAAAGAGAAAGAAAAAAAGAAAAGAAGAAGTTGGTGCTAAGCATATTAAAGCTTAAGAGTAGAGAACTAGGGTTTCTCTACATTGAAAAGAATAGATTAACGTGTAAAGCTGAAGAGTAGTCTTAAGGTTTCTTCCATGAAAGGTAGAGAGAGAGAGACTGTGAGATTACAAGAAACAAAGTTCTACATCAGTGCGGTCTTGTGGTCAGGTATATCTCTCTCTCAAAGATTCATGGAAATTACCTACGATGCTAGTGTAGTTTAATAGATTTGCTTGAATATCCAATATGAACTCTTGAATAGGTGATAAGCTTTTGAATGATTAGTTGCTAGAGTTTACGCAACTTGATAGTGGTGTTGACTTCATAACCTTTGTAATCTATATCATTGTTTCAAGTTTCAAAAATTTTAGTCACTACATGCTATAGGTTGCTAAGTCCTACAGGTAAATTTCTATGGATGCTATATGTATATTTGGATCTTATAGAGTATTTTATGGTGGCATTGAAGTGTTATATGAAATCTTAAAGAAAATATGAATTTGATACTTAGCTAGACAATGGTTGTATTGGTATTAACCTATTAGGACTTGATGAAAATCTTGGTGAACCGCCAGCAAGCATATTTTCATTAGGTTATATCCTTACGGGTGGTAATACCTCTATTAGCCCCAAAGACATAATAGTAGGAAGGAGAAGTAATATATTAGGGAGGATTGTAGAGATGTTTAAAGACTAGTAAATTATTAGGAAGTGTCCCTTACATCCTTATGATATACGGCAAGGTGGATTAATTATATAATTGTGTTACTCCTTTACTTTTAGGTGTGGAGGAAGAGCTCATTTGATTTTGGATCAAGACTACGAGTATTAGCAGTTAGAGGTAAGTGAATTTCAGAACATGATGTCTTTAAAGACGTGTATATATATATATATATATATATACATACATATTTGCAAAAATGAAGTTTCAAAAAACTTATATCATTGTCAATGCTTATTACATACCTGAATTTTATTATTTCTTGTGCATTATTTTGAAACTGTATATGTTAAGAATGACTCAAAACTTTTTTTTTTTTGGAGAAATTATTCATTATATGATATATGATTAATATTGACAATATTGCATAAAGTAAGAATGTTTTTCAAATGATTAGCTAGATAGTTTGCAACATTTGCTAACACAGGGTTAAGTGTTGGTCTTTAATCGAAGTAGTGTTACGTACGTGGTGTGATGCAGTGTTATCATTTGCTCTTCGGAGTTAGTGTTATTATTTGCTCTTTGGAGCCAGTGTTACCTCTTAGAGATTATTGTTATTGTTTCCCATGGGAATCACCCACCGAGTGTTTAAAAGTTTATGTCTTTGTCTGGCTAATATTTTCCATATCAAACTATTGTTTTATTGTTATTGGCCTTTATAAGTGGAAAAATTGTTTATTACTATATTATATTGCTTCTACCTATATAGTGTATTTTGGCTAATTAAAGTGGTTATTATTTTATTTATTGATTATGGTATAATAGTTAAATGTTTTCTTCCTGACAATTTTATAGAATATATTATGTTATTGTTAAAACTATATGTAAGTGTTTTGTAAAGATTACATTTTGCCATTGATACTATCATTTTGTTTTGAGAGACATCCTTATGTTATGTAATCTCTTATTGAGCTTCTAGCTCACCCCCCTTTCTCCACCCTTTCAGATTAGAGCAGTGAAATATCATTGGTGTCATAGATTGAAGACTACTTTTGGAGTTATGTTAGTTGAAGGACTGTTTTATTATGTTTTCTTGGGATAGTGAGTTTAGTATTCATGAAACTATTTGAGATTATATTTGGAGACTTTATTGTTAAAGTTTTAGTTTGATGAATTTTATAAGAAAGATTTGTTGGTTTGATTCTTATTTGTGGATATTTAATTACGCTCTGTTTCGTTATAGCAAATGTTGATTATTTATAAGACAGGTCATGCATCTAAATCCTTGATATGAGTTTCAGGTGTTATAGAACATTTACAAAATTTTATTATATTTGTTCTTTTCAAACTATTTGGGAATTTAGCTTTTTTAAAAATTAAAACAATAAAGCAAAAATGCACTTTTGGTCCTTACATTTTGGCTTGATTCTTAATTTGGTCCCTGAATTGATTTCGCTTCTAGGTTAGTCCCTGTTTTCAAAAAATCTTTTTTATTTTAGTCCCTGCTGTCAACCCAGTAACAGAAAAAACTGAGGTGGAAACAGAGGTCCTAAGTGTCAAACCCAGTTATTAAAATATTAATAAAAAATCCAATGTGTCTCACTTACACCCACGTGACCCCTCACTTGACCTTGTCACCTTATTTTCCTACCTACTTAGCCCTCACATGACCCTCACGTGTCCTTGCTCATCAACTACCTTTAGCCACCCCTTAGACAGACACACTTGAAGAACCCTAAATGACTCATAGACAAAAACTCTACTTCACTCACTCATCAAAACCACATTGAAGAGATGGAATCAAACTCATCATCCTCGGTAAGCCTGAGGAGGAGAGCACCACACATGTGCTATTTCCCTAGCCCTGCTAAACCAATTCTAGTGGTGTCCTAGACGGAGAACAATCCAGGAAGAAGGTTTTATGGGTGTCCAAATTACTAGGTAAAGTTTGAGTTGTTTCAAATTTTTATTCTTTAGTTTGTTTTTTTAGTGGGCTGGGTTGATTTGGTTTGAAATTTTGGTTTGAATTTCAGGTTGGACGGAAGTGCAAAATTTTTCAATGGGCTGATGATGAGATTTGTCTGCATGGTAAGGTGCTTATCCTAGAATAGAGGCAAACCATTCTCGGACTCGAGGATGAGGTTTCAACTTGCAAAAAAAGGGAGAAGTGTTTGACAGTGTCTTTGATTTTGGCATTGCTGATGTGTGAGATCTGCCTTTGTGTGATTTTAGTTTTAGTGGGTTAGATGGTGTATGCAGGGTTAAGGTATGCAAGGTTAAGGTAGAGAAATGAAATGCCTTGTATGAAGGTTTGGCATACTTCTTGTCACTGTTTATCCATATTGCATTGTGGAGCATTTTGTGGAAAACTATATCCCAATAACCCTTGTAATTTCAGTTTGAATGAAATGAAGTTATCATGGATTGAACATAAAGTGTATATGTTGTTTTAGATAAATTGTTCAATGTTATCTAGTTTTGTTATGAATGAATGAACTTAAGTTGGTCACTCTGTGTAAGTCACTAAACTGAAGTTACCAATTCTGCCAAACCATGTGATACCAAGCAAATAGGCTGCACTATATACATGACACAAAAAAAATAGAACTACCCATTTGGGAGAATACATGAATCTGTCCAACACACCAATCATATAGGCATTGACAAATCCCAAGCAATCCTTGCCATAATACACAAATCACAATACACAAACCATATAGGCATAATACACAAATTACAATAAGCAAACCATATAGGCAATCCCTACCATAATACACAAATTATAATATTACTTGCCAAAAAAAAAAAAAAAACCCATTAGATACTAATATCTTGCATTCAATTCAAGTTACATAATTTAGCCATTGTTGATGCAACAAAAACAAATGTGATTGCACTACAAACTACAGTACTTAACTGCCATAGTTCAGCACTATCAAAATGTATATAATTCAACAATAGTTCAGCAATCATTACAACCAACAAAAAGGCCTTTTGTTGCCACTGACAAACTTTCACATTGACTACCACAAAAAAGTTAATAAAAAAAAAAAAAAAACAAACAAAGAACCAGAATCTTCTCAATCTCCACCAGCTTGTCCTATTAGCCCATGCATAGATGATTGGCTCTCAGCAAACCCCAATGCCTCTCTGTATCTAGATGCATTTTTTGATTCATTCAAAGTCTCACTTGTGACACTCCCTTTCTTTCACTTCTTTGGATTTTCATGTGTGTTCCTGCTTGGATTGGATGTTGTACTATTGGGGGGTGCACTGCTTCAAGCTTGACTAGTGGTTGCTGCACTGCTTCCAACTTGATTGGTGGTTGTTGCACTGCTTCCAGCTTGTTTGGTGGTTGCTGGCTGTTGGTTGGGTCCTCTATTGGTAGGTGGTACCCTTGGTGGATTTGGCTCATTGATGGCCACTCCTCCACTTGCTCCACCAGCATGAGCCCTATTAGTTGTCTATAAACAAAATATACACTCAAGTTAACATCAAAAAATTGAAACAAGTACAAACAATTGTGATTGATGCACAAATAGGTATTATACTTGTTTTGGCCTAGAACTCATATTGCCTGGACCATCACCAGCAGTTGTAGGCAGTGAAGAATTCCCTCCAACCTCACCTTTGCAACTTCTTTTGTTATGGCCTATCTTCCCACATGACTTGCACTCTTTAGCAATACCCAACCCCTTGCTATGATCCCTTCTTGGTTCATTGGGTTTCCTTGCTTTCTTCTTCTTGGGCCTGCCAGGTGGCCTTCTCTTTATTAAAGGTTGCACCAGTGGGAGTCCAGTTGGTTCAACTGTAGGTTGGTAAGGTACTTGGGATTCCTTTACTTGTAACCGCTTGATTTGATAATAGTAGAGTTTCGGGAGTGGTGACCTGAAAATCACCCGGTGGGGTTTTTGCCGCAAGGTTTTTCCCCATTCGTAAACAAATCACTGTGTCATTTAATTTCCGCTGCGTATTGAGTTATTTGGTAATTTTTTTATGCTTCCATATTTTTGCATGTTAAATTGATTAATTAATAACTTGGCTAGTTAATTAATTGGTTTAATCACAAGGGGTCATTCCGTTTGTGGCCTATAAAATCAGTTGGGATACATGAATAGCAATAGACTCTTCAAGCCTAGTCTACCCGATGCACCTAAGCCCTCCAAGCTTCTTGCTCCAACGGGGTTATGTCTAACCTTGTCTTCTCTAGCTTACTAGATCCTGCAATTAGCCTATTGCATCAACCAAAATGAATTAGTTCTCTCTTGAACTACTTCCTAAACACCAAGAACCTTCTCATTGCTATGAATATAGCGAGGTAAGGATTTGGCTTAAGATCCTCTCAAGGGTATGACAATAGAGAGGGTGAGGGTAGAGGAATTTGGAGAATCAAATGTATAATATTGTGGATGAATCAATCTTGTTGTTTTCTAGGGCGTATCTCTCAAAATTCTCTTTAGAAGCTCTCTACATTTCGTGGGTATAAGGGTATTTACAATAGGGTATGAGAAGGAATGTGAAAAGTCATTTTTCAGCAAAACAGGGTGCACTAGTGAGTCACTCACGATTGGGATGAGTCGCGAGTTCCAGTCGCCAGATAACAAAATGGCCAAACTATACTTTTTGTCCTATAGTGATCCAGTTGTCTTGACCCTTCAACTTCCTGCATGCTCCACACATGCGACACATTCTGGCGAATCACCACTCGCGAGTCAGTTGCGAGGTCTAATCATAAGATACCTATTGATGCTCACACTTGATTAATTCTTTACACTCTCTCACACACAACCCTTACATTATTCCCACCTAAATACAGTGTTTCTAAATTCTGAATTACAAGGAAATTTGGCACGGAATAAAGCCAACACTTAGTTAAATAAATTCAACTTTACAATCTCCTCCTTTCGTTATTCCATGACAATACCCTAAAATATACTCTAGACTTAAAAATGTGAGTTGGGAACAGTTGCTAAAACTCACTCACACCTAATTCTTGATATATGAAGCTCTTGAACCATATGAGCAAGTTTCCTAAAAACAATGTCACAAAATGCACTCACTAAGTTCATTGTAAATGGAAATCTTATAATGCATATGGAGCAAGCACAATATGATCAAGCAAGTATGAATATGACAATGAAGCATAGCTTGACCATCCATGAACAACCATTATAAATAGTAACTACAATGAACATTCACACGGTGAATGAACATCTAGACATGCAAGCTAATAAGCTTAATGCAAAGTATCATTTGCATGTCCAACACTCAACCGATGCAAGAACACTAAAGCAATTGCATCAAGAATACAAGATCTAACAAGGGCACAAGAGTACTAAAGAAAATACAAAACATTAACGAAAAGTACTAAGCTACATAAGCAATGGTACAAATTAAAGCATAGTTTAAATAGCTAAAACATCCAAGTATCCATAACACAAAATATCCAAGCATTTTAAAACCAAAGTACTAAAACCATAGAGTACTAAAATAAGTGCTATGAAAAACCATAAAAACTATCAAAACCATAAGTGTTATGAAAACTATAAAATGTTCTCCTCCTCAAGATAAGCTCCCCCTCAAGAGCTACCCCAATACTACTCCCCTTTTTTGATCGAAATGGCCAAAGGGCTACGGATGGTGAGTGAAGCTATCAAACTTGGCTACCAACAAGTTAATTTGATCCTGGATAGCTGCAAGGCTATTGAAGTGTTCAATTGCCACATCTCTTAAACCATCAATCCTCTCAAGCATGATCTGAAAGGCATAAGGAGGAATTGGTGGAGACAATGATGCTCTGCTCCTACCTCGACCACCACCTCGTCTTAGAGGAGGTTTTTGTCCTTCCGCTTCAATCTTAGTATCAACAAGAGGTGCTTCTTCAGGCTCTTTAGCTTTTTCATCTCCAGGAAGTTGAACCCTAATTCTTAGGATTATTTGAGAGTTGATGGAAGACGGTGTAGTCATTAGGCTTATGTCCTGTGGAGTCTCCACACCATTTTCATGAAGAATCCTCATTATCAGACTTAGGAGAACAAGCTTTGCCCTCGTGGCTATCTTTGTAGCTTTGGCAATGATGGAGTACAAGTGTTCTATCAATGTCAATGTAGATTCTCTCATGAAACTCCATGAGGAATATGGCTTCAGCATTGTTGATGGTGGACAACTTCCTCACCAGATACAAGTTGAACATCATGACGCAAGTGAGATATCTCAAATCTAGAGGAAAGGAGGTTGTGTTGAGGCATTTCCCTTCCCTATAGTCACCAAGGCGGAGTTGCACTGATTCTAGAGAAACCATTCTGTCCTTGAACGGAATGAACCCTTCATGATGTAGTTCTCCAAGACCAAGTAGAGCATCAATGACATCTATGTCAAGAGTGAATGCATGACCTCTAACCTAGCATTCTATGTGATCGTCTTTGAGTGATGCATTTGCATAGAACTCTCTTATCAAAGGTTCATAAACTCTGGGGAGATCACCAAGGAGTTTTTCCCAACCTCATCCTTCAAAATAGCTAGGGATGAAGGAATCCTTGAGGTCAGCAAGATTCATAAATCTCTCCTGAATGATTTGAGCTGTTTCAAATTGATGGGAATATCACTCATAGTGTTAAGGAGAGAAAAACAAGCTATTGTCAAAGCGTTTTCTCTTGTCACCATGATGAGCAGTGATTTTTCGTGGAGTCATCTACAAAACATGGCAAGAAATACCACAAAAATAGAGCACAATATCCGGTAACAAACTTGATTAGTAACATGTTAACACCAAAACAAAAACTACAAATTAAACCCTAAAAACTGAAATTTAAAGAGTAATTCAAAAAAAATGACATGTGAAGATGCTAAACATCAAAGCATGACATAATCATGGCATTAGTCACACAACATGTCAAAGATTGTGTGTGTGTGTGTGTGTGCATTATATGAAAAAGTGTGTATATAAGGCATGAAAACATGCAAGGGGAAAAGTGTGAAAGCACATAATCATTTGATGTTTCAGAGCAAGGAAACATGATTATCCCCAAAACTTTGTACTCAATGGAGTCCAAAAATACACACAAAAACATCAAAATAAACATTTTATCAACAACACGATATGCACAAAACATAGTATAATGCATGAGCATGTAGTATAAACATGTAAAACAAGCATTATACCATCAATCTTAATGAAACCCAGACAACAATTTCATCACAAACAACAAAAACCCATGTTCATCAACCATATTTCAATATTTCAACACAAGTAACAAATCCATGAAAAATAAGGCTATAAACTTGAAATAGAGTGAAAAGAAATGAAAACCCATACATTTTCAAGGATTTTAAGTGAAGGTTGAAGATGAAAATGGAGGTTTTTGGAGTGAAAATGGCGGTTTTGAGAGAGGGAAAGGCGAGAAGAGAAAGAGAAAGGCAAGTGATGCAAGGGAAACTGAAAAGTTTTTGAAAAACTGTTTGAGTTTTAATCTTATTTGTGCAAAACACACGATTTTTGCAACTCAACTAACTCGCGAGTGAGTCGCCAAACTGAGTCACCAAATCCCTTGAACAAGATTTTGAAAAATTTCTTCAAGTCTTTTTCACGACTGGGACTTCCACTCGCCAGTAAGTCACGAACGCCTTTTGATGAACTCGTGACTTGCAAGTGGGTTGTGAAAATGAGTTGCCAACAAGTCAAAAACCTAGATTTTTGAAAATTTTTCTAAGTGTTTTTCGCGACTTGAAGTCTTACTCGCTAGAGAGTCATAGACCATTCTGGATAAACTCGTGACTGAGCCTTGAAAACTCACAACTCATGAGTGAGTCGCCAAAAGGCAGAGTTGAAAATTTATGGATGTTTCCCACAAAGATACAAGTACATAAAGAACAAGCTAAGTTTATTAATGCACAAAGCCATTAGTATGGAGGTACAAGGCTAAACATGCATGTGACAATACACAATAATGCCGATCAAACTTTTTGAATTTTATATTTTTTATGTGTTTTTGGATTTTTGAGACAAAGCAAGTAAAGAATGATAAAAAAAACAACTAACAGCCAAAGATTTAAACTACAAAAACAATAAAAACATGCTAGAATGTAAAATGAGCAAACGACCAACAATGTTATATTATATCGAAAGAATTAATGCATGGACATGTTATAATGCTTATGCATGAGTACCCTTCTTCACCCACACAGGGGTGATATCCTTTAAGGATTGGGTACTTGAGCCATGATTCTCAAACCTTAGGGAGAAGTTTGTCAAACATGAGGTGATGGTGTCAATCATCTTCATCACGTCACTCATAACAAGTTCTTCTTCTCGCCTTTTTTATTGCTTGGGTTTTCCATTGGCTTTTCCTTATTTTCTTGGCTTTTGAAGATCGACGTTCTTCAATGCTTGAAGCTTGTGGGAATTTGGCCTAGTGTGCCCTTGGATTCCACAATGATGGCAATAGTGTTGAGTTTGAGGACCTCTTTGTGCTTTAGGAAGAGACTTTCCTTTTGCCTTGGGCTTAGCTGCAATTGGATTTGGAGACTTTGTCAAAACCTTTTGAATCACCACATTTGGCTTCTTTTCAACTTTTATATTTTCAACAAGAGTGGTTGTTACCAATGGTTCTTTAGCCTTGACAAACTTCATTTCCTTAGACACATTAGAGCTTGCTACTTTCTCTAGTATACCCTAAGCCACTTCTATCTGAAGAGGGCTTTTGATAGGCAAGCACCTCATCAAGTTTCTTGAAAGCAACACACTCCACTTTGGTATTTGCTTGAATAACCTCAAGCTCAAGAAACTTTATCCTAGAATAGGCCTTCGTTAGCTCTTCGTTTAACTGTTTAACTTCACACTTGATCTCTTTGTACTGCACGAGGATGCTTTTATAATCCTGTTCAACTTTCTTCTTCTTTTTAATGGTTACCTTAGCCACTCTTGCATATTCTCCTCTCTTTTCAAGAAGTGCGTTGTAGGATTCTTGCAATCTACTTGTTCCTTCATAGACGCATTCTTCTTCTTCATCATCAGATTTATCTCCAACACCAATGGATTCCACTTCAATATGTTCTCCAAGCTCTTCCACTAGATTGCTCAAATTTTCCGAAGAGTCTATGGGAGCAATGGTCATGAAAGTAGAGTAGTTCCCTTCCCCATCACAGCTTTCTTTAGAATCGAAGTTTGAGCTATTCGAATCACTATGGGTTGTAGCAAAGACTTTGCCCTTTGCCTTCAAATAGGTGGGGCATTCTTTCTTCACATGACCATATCGATTGCACTCATAACAAGTGACTGCTTGAGAAGGAGAAGAGTCTTTGGAATCCTTCTTTTTGAAGTCCTTCTTGTCTTTCTTGAAATTGGAGAATTTTCCTTTCTCAAAGCACTTCCCATCATTTTTGAATTTCAAGAACTTGTGAAACTTCTTTGCAAGGTATGTCACCTCTTTTTCAACCTCATCCTCATCCGAGGAATCTTGAGCTTCAATTCTCTCATTGAGCGTCTTAAGAGCATGGGATTTGCTCTTCCTTTGAGATGGTAGAGACAACTCATATGTTTGAAGGGAACCAATAAGTTCTTGGACCTTTATCTCATCAAGATCCTTGCTCTCCTCAATGGCGGTCACCTTGGCACAGAAGCTCTCCGGCAATGAGCATAGGATCTTTCTTACTACTTTGGAGTCTTCCATCTTCTTGCCTAAGTTCAATTTTTTGATTACCACTTCATTCAACTTTCCATAGAATGAGTTGAATGATTTATCTTCGCTCATCTTCAATTCTTCAAACTGAGTGGTAAACATTTGAAGCTTGGTATCCTTCACCATCTTGGTGCCTTCGTATGTAGTCTCCAAAATTTGCCATGCCTCCTTGGCAATTGACACATGAGAAATCCTGTGAAATTCATCTGGTGAAACACCACAAAATATAGCATTAAGAGCTTTACTATTAGCATTAGCCATTGCGAGAGCTGCCTTATCCCAAGTAGATTTGGTAGTCTCCGGCCTTGTCCAACCGTTTTCAATAGCATCCCACACACTCTCATCAATGGATCACAAAAATGAATGCATACTCATTTTCCAAAATGTGTAATTACTCCAATCAAAGAAGGGAAGTGCATTGAGGGATTGAGACCTATCCATCCTAGGGGTCTAGGATAACACTAATGAAAAGAAATCCGTCAAAGTGCACCCACTCTGATACCAATTGAAAGTTCACTTTGTGTATAAAATACTAGTGAATGTTTAGACCCCCAATTACAAAATTACCAAAGCAAGCTTATATTCAAACAATTGATGTGCGAAATGATGAATATAAGCAATACCCAAATACGTAAACTACTCTAAGCCATAATTTAATCATAACACAACAGTAATTAAAAGCAAAGAGTAAGGGATAGAGAGAAGTAAACACAAAGATAACATCGAGACATATTATCGAAAAGGAAACTGAAGAACTCGGTGAAAAACCTCTTCGCTGCCCTCTAAGTGGTAAAATGATCCACTAGAAAATCAGTTAGGATACTTGAATAGCAATAGACCCTCCAAGCCTAATCTACTCGATGCACCTAAGCCCTCCAAACTTCTTACTCCAATAGGGTTACGCCTAACCTTGTATTCTCTAGCTTACCAGATCTCGTGATTAGCCCATTACATCAACCAAAATGAATTGGTTCTCTCTTAAACTGCTTCCTAAATACCTAGAACGTTCTCACTATTATGAATATAGTAAGGTAAGGATTTGGCTTAAGATCCTCTCAAGGGTATGACAATGGAGAGGGTGAGAGTAGAGGAATTTGGAGAATCAAATGTATAAAATTGTGGATGAATCACTCTTGTTGTTCTCTAGGGTTTACCTCTCAAAATTATCTTTGGAAGCTCTCTACATTTTGTGGGTATAAGGGTATTTATAATAGGGTATGAGAAGGAATGTGAAAATTCATTTTTCAGCAAAACATGGTGCACTGACGAGTCACTTGCGACTAGGATGAGTCATAAGTTCCAGTCGCTAGATAACAGAATGGCCAAACTGTACTTTTTGTCCCGAAGTGATCCTGTTGTCTTAACCCTTCAACTTCCTGCATGC
This sequence comes from Quercus suber, assembly GCF_002906115.3. NCBI lineage: Eukaryota > Viridiplantae > Streptophyta > Magnoliopsida > Fagales > Fagaceae > Quercus > Quercus suber. The sequence goes on along the minus strand of NW_027069861.1, from coordinate 90,372 downwards.
TCCACACGTGTGACACATTCTACTGAGTCACCACTCATGAGTCAATCGTAAGGTCCAGTCGTGAGATGCCTCTTGATGCACACACTTGATCAACTCTTCACACTCTCTCACACACAACCCTTACATTATTCCCACCTAAATACAGGGTTTCTAAATACTGAATTATAAGCAAATTTAGCACAGAATAAAGCCAACATATAGTTGAATAAATTCAAATTTACATTTATAACCATTGTTTTGAGTATGATTATTGCATGTATGTTAGAATGATTGATGAATGTGGGTGCAAGGGAGTACGCCTTGGCCAAGTGGACCGGAGAAAAATGGAGTTGCCACATAGATTAGGTTTAGGAATCATATTGGACCTTTTGGGCTAATCACTTACATGCATGGGTTTGCATACCAAATCATGGGTTCAAAGTTTAGGTACGGCTTGGGAAGGTGTTAGGCACCCAAGACCACCCGTCCTGTGGGCCAACCTCCATTATGTGTTGCTAGGTCATATTTAGATGAAGAAGTGATTAAAAGAGCCCTAGTCCTTAACCTAAACAAACATCATGCTCTTAAATAAAATAAAATACACAATATGTTAAAGATCACATCACAATATAAAAGGAAACAAATAAAACACAATCAAACAAAATAAATTAAACATGGAAAGTTGACAATTAAATAAAACACACAAGGAAAAAATATTAAATAAACCAAATATGGCAAAGACTCAAACAATCATGGAAAATAAATAAATACAACATATTAACCTAAATAGAGTCAAACAGAATCAAAGGACATTTGAAAAATAATTAAATAAATAGAAACAAGATTTTTGTCCTAATCTGGGTTCGGGACGTATACTCGACTATACGTACGCATGGTTGAACCATGCGTATGCATACTCGATGATGCATACGCATCCTTTAGCATAGATTTGAAAAATCACATTTTTTTATAGATTTAATCAAACAAAGATATAAACATAGAAATCAAACCAGCATGTTAGAAACCCTAAAAACTAAACTAACAGAAAACAAATAGCACAAAGCATCTATATAAACAAATAAGCATGAAACAAATCAATAAGTATAATAAACTACATAAAATAAATAAACATGCCAAACTTTACATAAAACTAAAACAATAAAACAAGAACAACAGAAAAAGATTATAAACAACCTAAAATTAGATTAACACATATTAAATGAATTAAAAACAATAAACAAATCAAAAATAACAAATATAAAAACTATGTTAAGAAACTCATGTGAAACCTATTAAACAAAGAAAGAATTCATGGGAAGAACACTCACCTTGCTTAAGATTATGAGTTTGAGATTATTTAGCCGACCCCTCAGTGCCTACAACACAAAAGATCAGATTGAAGGAATAAGAATAATTGAAGAACACAATAGTTTTTAGGATAATCACAACTCAAGAGCAAATTTATAATTGAAAAGGTTTTAGAAAATGAATTGGGAATGTAGACACTCGATTTTGCACCCATAATTTAATCTTGGACGATGGCTAGAATGACCATTCATATACCGAAAATTTATAGTTGCATCACATACATTAATTAATTCATTACATATCATAAAAATGATCTTGAGGTTCGAATGGCCATGATGGTATGTCCGATTTCCAAATCGGGCCGTCGAATTGAAAGAGATCACATGATCAAGTTTGCATGGTCTGCATGCATTTTGTTTTGGTGGAACTAGCCACGTATGATTAATTTAAATTAAGTCTGATTGGCTAGAAAATTAAAATTAATTAAATAATTTTGTGATTGGTCGTTAGTGTTAAAAATAGACTTACTTGCACAAAAATAAAGTGGATAATCAGATAACAAAGAAATTGTGGATAATCAAGCTTTTTTGGAATATTTATCTACAAGATAATTATCACTCTAAAGACCTAAATATCCGGGAAAATGGATTAATTTTTAAAATACAGATTAAAAATGCGTCTAAGTACAGTTCCTAGCTAAAAAATCCTCAAAAAATGAGTTCAAATTGGACCAAAACTCAAACGTAGACTTGGCACCCAAAAGGGCCATTCGACACTTCCCAAGTGCCGATTGGCCCAAATTTGTGGCTCGGCCTGAGGACTCCTTGATTGAGATAAGGCCTATCTTTTACAATTTTTTAGAGATAAGGATGCATTCTAATTCGTGTCTGATCTCTTTGAAGCATCCCAACCTCTATAAATAATGGAAACAAATCAAAATTAGGGGGACTCTTCTCTTCTAACTTTTCAATTCCCCTTATGTTAAAGATGTTTTGGAGGTTTTTTCTTTAGGAACTTTTTTTTTGTAAGTAAAGTATTTTAGGCTTCAAAGAGGTGAATAAATTTCTTTGAATCCTAAAATATACTTTCATTAAAAGAGCATGCTCATGCAAGAGATATTTTGTTTTTCTTCTTTCTTCTCTTCTTTCATTAATTTTGTTATTATTTGGTGCATGATTATTTTAGCATGTGTTTATTATGTTTTGTTCTTGATATATGATGACCATGCTTAAATACGTTGCTAGAATTTTCTTTAACATGTGCTTAGGTGATTGTTTATTGTAATTCTTTTTCTTAAGTTTCAAAATCTGCAATGACTAACAAAATTCTTTTATGAATTCAAAAAACTAATTTGTATTTTCAGATATGATTTCAAAACACAAAATTGATCTGTATTTTCAGATCTGATTATTTTCAAAACACAAAAACTGATTAGTATTTTTAGATCTGATTTTTTCAACACAAAATTGATCTGTATTTTTAGATCTAATTTTTTAACACAAAAACTTATTTGAATTTTCAGATCTAATTTCAAAACACAAAACTGATCTGTATTTTCAGATTTGATTTTTTTAACACAAAACTAATCTGTATTTTCATTAAATATAGATCTGATTCTTTTTTAAAAAAATTCAAAATTAATCTGTATTTTGATTAAATATAGATCTGTTTCGGGGGAAATTTTCTTTGTTACAAAATTGCAAATTTTGAAATTTAAAAGAAGAAATTGAAAGTTAGGTTGAAGTTTTTTTAATATGTGATGCATGCATAATAAATTTATCTCATGAATGTGGATCCTCTTTCAAAAAGTCTTTTTTATTTTTTATTCATGAAAAACAAATTTGATTTTTCTTGATAAAATCATTTTTTTTTTTTTAACTTTACACAAAAACAGATCTGATCATTAATTTTTAACAAAAATCTTACTCTTTCTTTTACATAAAAACAGATCTAATTTTCTTTACAAATCATTTTTTTTTTTAATTCACAAAATAGATCTGAATTTTCTTGAAAAAGAGGACACATCCATAAGGCAAATTTATTTGAATTAATTTCGGTCAAGTGTTTGTAATGTGTGTTCAACATATCATTCAACATCATGCAAAAAAAGGTATATTGGTCATTAAAGTCTAGAAGACCAAACTCTGTCTGGGCGGAATGAGTACCTAACACCTTCCCATTCCATAACCTAGCCCCCGAGCTTTGGATTTTTGGATGGGTAAATTAGTGTTTTGTCTTTTCAATTTTGGTAGATTGTAACTAGGACCAAAACTTTGTATTCTTTTGCATAGATTGTAACTAGGACCCAAAACCTTGTAAGGTTTAATTTACCAAAATTAATTGTACTTGTCTTTATTCAATCAATGACATTCGAAATATTTTGAACATGTAATTTGTATTTATTTTTCTTTTTTTTTTTTGTATAAAAAATAAGTGGCGACTTTACACCACTACCCAAAAGAGAGATGCCCTTACAAGCACCCGAATCTCTTTTTTAAGAGCACCCCCCAAAAAGTGCAGTCTCTCACAGGGAAAATAGTTTCTACCTTAGAACTAACTAAAGAGAGGTTTTTAATTTGTAAAAAACATTCTAATGTGCTGCCCTAGGGTTTTGAAAAGAGAAAATAGTGTTTTAGGGAAGATGTAAGCTAAAAAATAACTCTCTCTAGCTAGGGTTTTGATTGAAGATATAAGATGAGTATTTATAAGTTAAAATTACGGTTTTCAGAGCTTTTTATGTTTAAATTGAAGTCTAGGATGTCTACTTTCCAATGAAATAAATCTCACTCAAAATTTCTTTGTGGATAAAAGGTTATGATCAAAATAGTGAGCAAATGTCATTTTTTAGTATCGATTTCAAAGTGATTTGAGCACTGTTGAGTTGTGATTACTTCCAAACTATTGTGAACTATTTAATTTTGTAATTGTGGTTTTTACATGGAGTGTTGAAGAGGGAAATTGTTATGCCTTTAGGCCCTATACTTGTTTCGTGTTTGCAAATTGCAACTCATGAACAAATTGTAAGTCTTGTGTATTAAACATTTGTATTTTCAAGACAAAGACAAAGTCTCAAAATCAACTCAAGAAAAGAGAAATTACTATCTTGTGTCTCACTCTCAATAAAGTCTTGATTAATTGAGTTTTGCGAATTATGAATTTTAATTTGCCCATTAAGCCAACTCATGACTTGGAATTCGAACTGTATACTGGAGATACCAAAAGTAAACATGAAGATTAGTATTGCTGAAGATTGGCAATCAAGTTGAAGCCATAATATCAACACAATCAAGTTTCTATGAAATTTTTGAGGTGGTCTTTAAAGTTGCAAGCAATAAGATTGTGTTGGTGAATCTATAATAGAAGAGACCAACCAGTTGAGCAAATTGAAACTCACGGCACAAACCTTGAATTGAAATCATATTCTTGTTCGTTTAACTAATAAACTTGACTTAATTCCACATAACTTAATCGACGGGATTTAAACTGGAACTTTTCAAAGTTAAATATCTTGATTAATTAATGTATTACTATAACTATTTAATTGAATATCATGAGTCATATGTCAACAGCACTAGGTGGAATGGTCCCGTACTTGTAGTTATTCTTTTCTTTCATTTAATTTCTCTATCAATTGCACTAATATATTTAGTCGTCCGACAGGGTCAAGAAGAAAGAAAGAAAGGGTCTCGGTCCCCCACCTTTTTTTGTTTTTGTTTTTTTGGCCCTTATGGAAGAGAAGAAGTGGCCTCGGTCTTGGCCTTGATCTATTGGCATCTATTCTTTTCTTTTCTTTTTTTGTGGGGTTTAGATCGTACATTTTATTCTTTGGATTTGATAGTTTGGAAAGTGCTACATCGGTTACCAAAAAAAACAAAAAGAAAGTGCTAAATCATTTAAAATATTAAATGACATTACATTAAATACCCTTTTAGATTTGTAAAATTTGTGTTTCTCAAAAAAAAAAAAAAAAACTGATTTGTAATATTTGTTACATGGCACGTTTGTGTGTGGCCTGAATTGCCTCTTTAACCAAAGTGAGTCATGCTATCTAAGTGAATATATTTTGTATTACAAAAAATAAACACACACGAGGTGTGTGGACACACTTGAATGAAAATTTCACTAGAATTCCTCTTAACCTAACAACCGTATGTACTAAAGGATAAAGACAGAATTTTGAGTGAGAAAGTTAACGTGTATTTGGGGTTTGTGTGTTTTGAGAGTGTTCTCATGCTACTATTATAATCTTCCTATTTTATAGTAAAACTTTATCCCTATTGCCGTTTGTCGACGTAGGCTCACTGTCAAATCATGTAAATTCCCTATGTTGATTCTCTCTCTTTTAAAGATCTGTTGGTACAATAAGGTTTAGTGAATACTTTCTATAGGATAGAAAAGAAAACGGAGAACATGATAGACGGCGAATGGGTAGATTCCAATACCAAAGCAATGACTACAGTCTTGTTATGTCTAAAAGACAAGGTTTTGTATTATATAATGGAAGAGAAATCAATTGCGGGGTATAAGGTTGAAATTGGAAAGCCAATACATGTCCAAGTGCCTTACAAATAAACAAAATCTTAAGCTAAAACTAGACAATGGTACAAGAATTTGATTCCCTAAGATTCAGATTGTTTATACTCATTATTGTGAGTATGATTGTTGCATGTATGTTAGAATGATTGATGATGGTTCTTATATTTTCAACTATATGTGAATGATATGCTGATTGTTGCTAAGAGCGTGTAAGGTTGATAGTCTAACATATTTGTTACACAAGGAGTTTGATATGAAAGACTTAATACTCTACTTAGTAACAAGCTCGGCTGGGCTCGGCTCAGCACGGCAATGTACTGCTTTAGAGAAGGTAGATGCTCTAACAACAAATGGAGCTAATATTCTAGAAGACTTTTGTTTACCTCCTGCCTTTATTTTGTATTTTATTAGGTTTGATGCCATGAGAATTATGTATTTAAGGCATTGTTGTATCATTAACATAACTTTGTAATTTCTTCATTGCTAATATATTATCCAGTTAACCAAAAAATAAAAATTACTTCTTAAATACTTCGGAATAAAAAATTTGCTTCCTATATATAATATATGCTATGTAATTGGAGTATAATAATAAATTTATACCAACTATTTTTTCAAGCTTCTAATTTTTTTTCAACCAAATAAAAGAATTTTATATTTATTTTTCATCATTCCAAATCCAACCAAACACGCACATTAAAATATTAAAATATTTCTCATCCTCTCAATATTTTCAAAATTTTCAATTTTTCATCCTCTCAAGAGGTTAAGAGGGTGGTTGGCAAATCAAGAAGGTTAGCTAAGAGCAATATAATTTGTTTTAATTGTTTTTAGTTTGGTGACTATTTATTTAATAAAAACTTGTTCAAAATAGGAATAGATATATTCACATATCAAAATAGTTGTAATTTTAACTTTTTATTTTCAAATACAATCTCTCCAAAATCATAATTTCATGTTTTAATGGTTTGGCATAGATAGTCGCACCAAACCTAGTTTTAACTTTGGCTTTTTTCATGAATGGCATGTTAATTAAAATGGGTTCTGACTTGATTCTTGAAAAAATAGATAAAATCAAATCAGTTCAATTGGTTTAGCTTATGTTAGAATTGAACCAGTTCTATTATCCTGTAGTTTGCCAAACATAAACAAGGAAAAAGTCTTGACCAATGCACTTGTCCAGTTTTGGAGCCTTGACTGGGGTTGGAGAATACAGCTACGACAGACAAATTCAGCTCTTTCCTATTGGGATAGGTAGGTGAGCAATGGAGATTGTGGTCATGATGTGCTTAACGGAGCATTGAGCGGGAAAAGTATGAACGGGAATTTTCAAAGTCTTTTGGTTTGTGGGGTTGTCATTATCTTGATAAATTGTCTAACAAATTTCCTTCGTTTAGGTTACACAAGCATTAACCATATTTTAGATCTTCTATCAATTCTTCTATCCATGCACCCTTGACCATGTACTCTGACACAACTTGTGTCAATGTGTGATTAGATTGTATCACTTACATATATATCTATCACTGAAATTTAATGAAAAGTAATTCAATTAATACTTGTTACGTGTCTAAATTATGTCAAAGTATGTAGACAAGTGTTTGGTGCTAGACTTTTTTGCCCAAGTTCTAACTGCAATGAAAGGGAAAAGGACAAATAAGAAAAAGCAAAAAGTTCACTACAACATTTTAGATATCCATATACATTTAAAAGGATTAGAAATTAATAATCTTATCGTGATAACAGTAATTTAAACATTAAGGGTCCAATTTAATATAGAACATGATAGGGTCCACTTAAAATCAAGTGATCTTTATGCTAAATGGCAATGACTAATGTGAGCCTTTATAAATTCCTTTGCCAACTAATGAATAATGATACCAAGTCTCAGAGTGGTCTAAGACTATGGATAATTTTTTTCCTGGATTAATTGGAATTGCTAATCCAAGGGCTAAAATGTTAGCCCAAAAGTTCACTAATGAGCCATTCCTTACTGCCCATTTAATACCCCTTATTACAAAGGGCCGATATCATTTAAGGCCTATCAAGAAGTGCGACCCATTAAGTTTAAACAAATGGTCCACATGCACACAACTTAGCCATGGAAGCAAGGTTTTTGGGCGTAGCTAAATAAAGACCAATACCTCGCTTCTTTTCTTTGGTCACTTAACTTTCCATTGGTATAAAATGGATTTATTTTATATTGTTCAAATTAAATATTTTAAATATAAAAATATATCAAGTGTCATGTCATTATAAATTTTACATGACACTCTATATATTGTCATATTCAAAAAATTAAAACTAATTCTCTCCTCCAAAAAATATGGATGGAGAGTATCGTTATTACTATTATTTTAGTTTTCACAATTAGGGCTCCACATAAACTGTCTATTAATTTCATCTAACTCATTACATGTTCTACTAATTAATGCAAAAGCTCCCCAACTAAGAACAATAGCTAAGCTTTCCACCTAATAAGTTCAATTTTAATTGTTTCAACTATATGGAGTCAAATTGTGATCCACTTTGCCCAGCCTCAAGTATGAGAAACTCTAAATACTTATCAAGTTCCAAGTTTCTCTTATTTCCAACATCTCACAAAGAGCTTTCGAGTTTCAAGGGCTATATTGTTGGAGCCAAAAATCTTTGATTTCAAATTACTTACCTTTTCCCTTGAGACCATACAAAAATTGTCTAAGCATTTCCCTTCACTTACCATTACCATATGATATTATTTGGGCTATTAGAGAAAATCCCATTTCATGACATGTTATATATTTGATATAGGATTCCATATTTGTCAATTTGATTTGTAATGTCTTATATTTTTCTTAGAGTGCAAACTATGTCCAGCGCTTGTGTAAAACCATCATTTTACGCCATTTAATAGCATCATTGATGTCGTCCAATTTTGTAACAGAAATTGTAGTGTAGCTAAGGTTTCATTCCATCAAGAAAAGGAAAACAAGAATACGTCAAAAGCACCAATAATAGGAATAAAAAAATATGATTAAACTTCGGATTAATAAAGTTTGGTAAAATTCAATAATTAAAATTACTAGGGCATTAGGATTTGTCCTCCAATATTGTTAAGCATCCACTATCAATCCCATTTAGTACACAATTGGGTAAGTAAACACATAAACTATCCGATTGGAAGGTTTAGAAATAAGATTTATTAATAAAATTCTCTTTGGTTGATTATATTTATCAATTATTTCAACAATTTAGTCTAGAAAATAATAACTTTGCTAGGAAAACTCAAGAACATCGCATACCCCAGAGGCAATACTATGGCAAAAGTAATATCTAACAAGATTACTATGTTTTACTAGAGATATTATAAAACCCTATTCTAACAATAAGAAAATTCAAGAATAGAATTATGAAAGAATTAGAAATCAAATATCAACCTAATAAAACAATTATAAAAAGAGAACAATTAATTTCAATAATCAAAACATGAAAAACATGCTTGAATTGAATAGTGGACAACTACAACATTGGGGATTCACCCTAACCCTAACTTAGGTTCTTAAACTTCCATAGAAATAAAAAAACTCTTCAAAATTGATGAAAAATAAGGTTTCCCAACAACCAAAACGTGCTGCCCTTGTATTCCTTTAATATTTATATCATTCAAAACCCTAAAACACATGTTTTCCAAAAAGGAAAATATAAAATGTCAATTCCCCTTTTTTAACAATGGAACAACTTCCAAGTCGGTTTTGGCCTTTAATAGGTAGATTCTGAAGTTTTGGTAAACTACAAAGTTTTAGATCTTTAAGTCCTCTTTCCATGTAGCAAGAATCAAGTTAATTCGATATCGGAGTAAAAAGATATTGCCAAAATACCAAAATTGGTCAGAATATTTCCATGTCATGATTTTTTTCATCTTTGGCTCAAACAAATTTCTCTCTTTCCTTTTATGTTTCCACACATATTTGACTCACTAAATTCTACAAAAGCCACTTCTCAATTGATCTTTACCCTTGGATTCTCTTAGCTTCATGTTGGCGTCGTTAGCTGGTTAGTTTAAATCTCCTACAAAAGAAAAATACACGTCATGAGTATTATATGGGCACGTTTTGCAGTCCAGGCCCAAGATGTATGGGATCTTAGCCTAGTAAGCCCATTATAATAAATTTGTAGAGAGTGGGTTAAAGAATTAGGCCCTAATGAACTTAACAATGGCTAGTATGGATTTGGAAGATGATTAATAAAAAATAAAGCACACAAGACTGAACAAATTCCCTATCCGAGGAGGCCAATTTTATTATGAATCAGTAAAACTGGTCAGAAGTGCAATGTTGGTAGCTACAGTCTTTTTCCTCCTCCCTCTCATAGAGAGTCTCTCACATTATATAGCTCCCTGCAGACCATCTTGATCCTATACTTGTTGATCATCTAAGCTCTTATTTGAGTGTCTGTCCCATCAGTCACCCTTTTTGGCTTTCTGTGAGTCGCGGTAGCCAAGATTGCACTGTTCAGGGGTCTTCTCCACCTAAATGCGGCCAGAAAAATATCTGTAGTGCATTTAATATAGTGGTAGCATCTTTTCCTTAAATATTTCTGAGTTCTCATCACTCTTGTACATGTATGATGCACGTCCTTGTAGCTGGAGCCTCCTGGATGTTTGCCTTAATTGTGTGGAATACAGATTTGAGCTACATTCATTATGTCCGAGGAGGAGTTCCTCCTCGAACCACCCTCCATTCGTTTCTTGCTTATGAGACTTTAAAAATTGGAACCCCTCACAATTATTTCCCCTTCCTCGAACGTTCACTCGACCTTGGATAGGGCCCAAGGCCCAATATATAGTTTTGGGCTCTTATCTCTACAATAGCCCCTCAAAACTCCAATTTTTCTCTTTCATCCGAGTTGAAAAAGTGGGGTTTTGATTTTCAAGAGACAAAACCATTTATTTCTCCAGTTCACACATGCAAGAATGCCGTTTTACATGCCCCATAATTGCAACTGACGCTTTGACACCCACAAGGCGTCATCAAATGCTCTAGGTGGCACCTTATTCCCAAAATCTGACTACGAGGAATAGATCCAACGGTTGATCTTTCTCCTGGAATTTTGAGCTGAATAATTCCCACTCATTTTCATCCTCTATATAAGGCGCTGAAGGAAATCTTTTTCCTTTTAATTTACGAATTCTTAAGTTCTCCAAAGATCTCAAGCACTCCAACTCACCAAGCTTCGTACATCTCCAAGTCTCCTAGACTCTTTTCCTTAGGACATTACCAAAAGATTTTGTCAAAGGTTCAAGATTTGACACATTCATTGGTTTTCGTAAGTATCTATTCCTTCAAACTCTCTTCTTCTCCTCGGTCGAGTTCCTCGGCCTTCTTCCTTATTAAAACACCTTCTCCTGGTCATTCACGTTTGCTTAGATGGGTAGATTTAAGCATTTAGTGGATTCTCAGTTTGGTATGGAGGGTTTTAGGGCCAGATATCGTATCCCATAGGGAGTGGGCTTACAATATTGTCCCCCAGATTGAATACTTACCAACAGGGAGGTGGGTGAAGTTGTCATCCAATGATCGCCTTTATAGAGGGATGAATGACACTTCCTATGGGTGGTATAACTAGAGACTACCTATTCAACCATAGGTTGTGTCCCTATCAGTGTGCTCCCAACATGTTTAGAATCCTAAGGAGTGTAGATGCCTTGAACGACCAGATGAATCTTAGGCTTACATGGCACGATGTCACTCACATGTATGAGTGTCATTCTCTTGCAGAGGGATATTATCTAAAATCTTGATCCGAAGAGGTGAGATTGATATCTTGCCTTCCCAAGTCCAACAAAAGCTTCAAGGACGATTACCTAGTCGTCTCTAGGGAGTGGCACGACAGTCTTTATTGCCCAGTTAGGGTGAGAACACTATGTGGAGTACCCTAGGACCAAGTCCCTTAGCGGGGACCTTAGTTTTCTAAGCTTTTCCTTTGTTCGTTCCAAGCCATTCATCTCCTTGGATAATAGTTATCATCGATCTGACCACAATTTCCGTTTTGGTTGTTTTTGCAGATAAAGATCACGTCTCTCCAAAACTTAGCCATATCAATGTTCTAAGGCTCAACTACTTGCTGAGGTCGGAAATGTTAGCAAGTGAGGATGGACATTTACGGGCTACTCATCTGATCTTAGATTACGAGCCCTTGTCGTGCATATTTCAAGACATGGGTTAAGCCATAAGAGCAGGTAGCCTCAGGCTTGCTCGAATAGATGTTTCTAAGCTAGGGTTTTTAGCTCAAAGAGATCTTCCCCCTGTAGTGCTACCACCCCATCTAGTTCCACAACAAGTAATTACTCTGGGAAAGGAGTCAGCCTCGTCCCGCCATTCCTTGGACGCCGAGATCGACCAGTTCCACTTCGGAGAGCTCTCGGACTTCGAGACTGGGTTTGAAAGACTTTTTGTCATCCATCATCCAAGGCTAATAGTTGCTCGGCCAGACACTAGCTCCAAGGAAAGAGTCATGGACCTAAAGCAAAGAACCGGTTTGAGGGGCCTAATAACCAGCAGGAACAAAGGGGGGTAAACTTCCAAAGGAGTTCCTAAGACCCAGGTTACTCCCAATCTTCCTCCTCCTCCCCCTCCCCCTCAACTCCCTACTAACCTTGGGCTAAAGGCCGATCCAAACTTAAAGAAGAAAAGGCCAGTAGAGGACTTGGAGGAAGGTGAGGTGGCACGTCTAAAAGGTGCCAAGCAACAGAAGAAAGCCAAGGATTCCCAAGACAAGATGGCCCAATCTGTAGAGAGTCGGGGGGAGGCTAAAACGCGCCGAGGGCAGCGCTCGTGGGCTCCTCAGCTATAGGTGGAGAGTGATCCCATTTCATGGGACACTACGATCTGGGAGTCTCAGAGGGGGTACATTGGCATCCTTGCTAAGGCCCTAGAGCAGCCCCTCCTCCTTCCTAGAGACATGGAGAGTCTCAGGCATATCAGGCAACCTGACCTCTTCATGTCATTGAAGAAGGACCTTGCCATGGTAAGTCGGTCGGTATCATTTTCCATTAAATACTAAGCAACAAGTTTATTTATGTATGTGTGTATCCTTTATGACCCCTTTGTTATTTTCATGCAGATCACCCAACAAATTTATGTAGTTGAGGAATGGGTCAAGAATGCCTAGAACGAAGTTAAGGCTGAGGCCCACTCCCAACTGGAGGTTGAGAAGCAGCTAGGGGCTCTAAGGCAGGAACAGGCTAAGCTGTCCAAGAAGCTAAAAGAAGCAAACAAGGCTCGCCTGAGTGCCTTGGCGGGTCTAAAAACCGTAGAGCGGCAAGCCGAGGATCAGTGCCAACAACTACATATAACCGAGATAAACCTGGCTATAGAAAAGCAAGCTGTTTTGGAACTCAAGGACAAGCTGCTAAAAGTCAAGGACGCAATTCGAGTGGCCAGGGAAGTAGCTAAGGCTGCGGTGACGGCATTCTACAAGCGTGGGGTGAAGGATACGGAGACTCAACTGGCAGAGAAGGTGGTGTAGTGTGCAGGGACTACTACACCGAGTCTTGGGGAGTAGCAATGGACCGAGCAAGAATTCCTAAGCTAAGGAGGGCCGAGAACATTTTCTTCCCAGCAGATATCGAAGAAATTCCAGATGCAGACCCTTCTCTCGAGCAACTCCCTTCCACCCAAGCTTCCCTTCTTGAAGGGGCTAAGGTAGGTAAGGAGGCTCAGCCTCCAGTGAAGGACAAGCCTTTTGAGGACTCCCTTACAATCAAGGATGTGGTCTCCTAGACCAAAGACACGGCAGCTAAGTCCAAAGCTGATGATGTCTACTCCAAGGCTGCTAATCCTACAAACGACCCACCCCCAGCCAAAGCTTAGATGTAGGGTTTTTATATATATATATATATATACTTTTTTGTAATGGCAATCTGTCATCAAACATAATGTATTCCCCTTTCTGTTATAGAATATGTTTTTCTTCCTTTTATCCCCTGTATTTTCACTTAGTATGCTTTGAAGTTTATCACTATTGCACTAAACTACTAACACTCCGAATAATTTGATTAAATACCAGTAAAAAAGAGGTCTAACACACATTTGTACTATGAATTGAACTAAACAATCAAAGACGTTACCTTACACAGAGTTAGAAATCCAAGAAGCTGGTTATAACCTGGAATTAGTTTTGACACTTAATGAAAAACAAATGAATATCACAAAACATTAATCTCACCATAGCATTTGGTCTAAGGATTTTAGGATGACTATGGTTCGGTCTATACACTTATAAAAGATGTCATTGTGTGTTAATCTTCCCACAGCATCTGGTCCGAGGACTTCAGGCATGACTATGGTTTAGTTTAAACAATTGTGAAAGATGTCATTGTGTGTTAACTTCCCCACAGCATCTGGTCCGAGGACTTCAGGCATGACTATAGTTTATTTTAAACACTTGTGAAAGATGTCATTATGTGTTAACTTTCCCACAGCATTTGGTCCGAGGACTTCAGGCATGACTATGGTTTAGTTTAAACACTTGTGAGAGATGTCATTGTGTGTTAACTTCCCCACAGCATCTAGTCTGAGGACTTCAAGCATGACTATGATTCGATTTAAACACTTGTGAGAGATGTTATTTGTTTTAACTTCCCCACAGCATCTGGTCCGAGGACTTCAAGCATGACTATGGTTTGGTTTAAACACTTGTGCGAGTTTTCATTGTGTGTTAACTTCCCTACAACATTTGGTCCGAGGACTTCAGGCATGACTATGGTTCGATTTAAACACTTGTGACAGATGTCATTATGTATTAACTTCCCCACGGCATTTGGTCCGAGGACTTCAGGCATGACTATGGTTTGATTTAAACACTTGTGAAAGATGTCATTATGTGTTAACTTCCCCACAGCATCTGGTCTGAGGACTTCAAACATGACTATGGTTTGATTTAAACACTTGTGAAAGATGTCATTTAGAAAGGAGTCTCTCCTGTCGACCTGTGAGGTGTGGTTCGGTATGTCCATAGGACGTGTGGCAGTTCTCGCACCCATTTTCCCTACGCATCGTCTGACCTCTTCTTGAGTTTGTTTACAATGACCTTGTTAACAGCCTTGGCTTGTCCATTTCCTTAGGGATAGGCGAGGGTAAAATATCTATTTGTAATTCCCATGTCATAATAGTATTTCCTAAAAGATTTGCTATTAAACTAAAGGCCGTTGTCCGAGATAAGGGTACGAGGGACTCCGAATCATGTGACGATGTTTTTCCATACAAATTTCTTGGCATCCATGTCTCTGATGTTTGCTAAAGGCTCGACTCCGACCCACTTATTGAAGTAGTCCATGCCGACTAGCAGGTATCTCTTGTTCCCTGCTGCCTTGAGGAAATGGCCCACTATGTCTAAGCCCCATTGAGTGAATGGCCAAGGGTTGGTAGTGGATTTAGGGCTCCCATCGGTTGGTGTATGTTTGGAGTGAATCTTTGACATTGGTTGCACTTCTTTACATATTCTTATGCTTCCCTCTGCATGGGAGACATGGCTTCCTCCTCAAGGTTGACTCCCATCAATATGTGTGGTATGCATGCTTCCTTAGCAATTAGCCCTCCGTCTGAGGTTGACAAAAGGGTCGCCATGCTTGGATCCCAAAGATTCTGCTTGGTGTGGTCCTGAACCTACCATAGTTAACCGCTGCACTCATTATCGCACAAGTTCTTCTCACAGACGGCGCCAATTGTATGGGCACATTTTGTAGTCCAGGACCAAGATGTATAGGATCTTAGCCCAGTGAACCTATTACAATAAATTTGTAGAGAGTGGGTTAAAGAACTATGCCCTAATGAACTTAACAACGGCTAGTATGGATTTAGAAGATGATTAAGTAAAAATAAAGCACACAAGACTGAACGAATTCCCTGTTCAAGGAGGCCAATTTTATTATGAATCAGTAAAACTGGTCATAAGTGCAATGTTGGTAGCTACAGTCATTTTCCTCCTCCCTCTCATGAAGAGTCTCTCACATTATATAGCTCCCTGTGGACTATCTTGATCCTATACTTGTTGATCATCTAAGCCCTTATTTGAGTGCCTATCCCATCAGTCACCCTCTTTGGCTATCTGTGAGTCGCAATAGCCAAGATTGCACTGTTCAGAGGTCTTCTCTATATAAATGCAACCAGAAAAGTATCTCTAGTGCATTTAATACGGTGGTAGTAGTTTTTCCTTAAATATTTCTGAGTTCCCATCACTCTTGTACATGTATGATGCACGTCCTTGTAGCTGGAGCCTCCTGGATGTTTGCCTTGATCGTGTGGAGTACATATTTAAGCTGCATTCATTATGTCCGAGGAGGAGTTCCTCCTCGAACCACCCTCCATTCGTTTCTTACTTATGAGACTTTAAAAATTGGAACCCCTCACAATTATTTCCCCCTCCTCGGACGTTCACTCTTCCTCGGATAGGGCCCAAGGCCCAATATATAATTTTGGACCCTTATTTTTACAAATATATTTTATAGAAAACTAGCAAATTCTTTGTAAAGTTGTGATTTATAACTATGTTTTATGTTGGCTTTCTTCTATGACAAAAAGTGTTGTAATTGCATTAATTTATTTTATTGTATTTTGTGGGATTTTATTGTATTAAGTTTAGTATTAAGTTGGTGAAGAATTAAGCATAAAATGAAGATCAACGCAGTTTTGCGACTAGCTCGCCAGAAGTTCGTAAGTAAAGATTCCTACGAAAATGCCACATAAGAAACACTTGCTAGAAGCTGAAGAGTCAAGGGTTAGGTTGTATTTTCACAAGTACTTCGCAAGATAGGTCATCTCGCGAGGTACCCATAAAACTCTTTGCTTAAAAGATTTTAAGTATGACTTTCTTACCCTTTACATATACTATGTATACCCTCATTACCTACAAAAATAAATAAGACTATTTAGAGAGAAAACCCTAGATAGGTTTCTATAACATAACACACCCACATTTTAGAGAGAGAGAGCTACTCATCCTTTAGTGAGAAATCATTGTAGTCTCTTCTTCTTCCCTCTCTCATTGTTATACCTTAAAAAGAGATTTGTACCCAAACATAAGCCGCACTTATTCAAAGTGTAGAGAGTGTTTTGAAGCTTGAGAAGTTTTGGGGATTTGCCAAAAGAAGCCGGTGAGGCTTGGCAGATGCAATTGGGCCGTATTGCGGGATCTAGAAAGCTAGTGTTAACAAGACTTCGAGAAGTCCATTAGTAGTAAGAGCTTAGAGGGCTCAAATACATTAGGTAGACTAGGCTTGGAGAGTCTCTTGTTATTCGTGTACTCCAACTTATTCACTAGTAGATCGATTTCAACTTGGAAGGTCACGGAGAGATTTTTTGCTGAGTTCTTTGATTTCCTCTTCGATAACACGTCATGATGTTATCTTATATTTGCATCTCTCTTCCCTTACTCTTTGTGCTTTACATTTATTATTTATCATTTATCATTCATGTTTATGCACTAGAGTAGTTCTGGTTTATTGCGCTTTATTTACTCTTGTTTCGTACTTAGATAAGTCAGAGTAAAAGGAATTAAGCTGTAATTTTTAATTTGGGGTCTAAACAAGCTCATGTGTTTTCACACAAAATCTGAGCATTCACTCTCATATTTACGTGTAAGTGTGAAAATAAACATAAAATAGATGTGATAATGCCTACCAAACATGAACATTGCTAGTTTCTAGCAATCACAAAACTCATGAAGTCCACAGACTCCACACTAACCCTTCCATATTATCTTTATCTTTTGTTGTCAGGCATATTTAGTGCATTAACTGGACAATATTCCTTACTTGATTTTTACAATATAAGTGAAAGACCTGGGTTTGAAAATCTTCAAGCAATACATACTTAGAAGATCCTTACTTTTCCAAGGTGGTGTGGTAAGAATGCTCAAAGGGGCTATATAATTATTTCTTATTTGCTAGATGGCTACCAATTCAAAGGTAATTGGTTGTGTTCTAGAATATTTTCTTTAAAGATAGATGTCAATATTACTAAAACTTGGTTCAACATCGTTGTGTCCTGTCAAGTTCGACTTGTTTTAAGTAATGCGATCGATACAAGAATTAAAGTTAGATGCAATTATAGTTTTTTTTTAGATAAGTAAATAGAGAGTGAGTTTCTTGCTATGTATCTCGTTGGTGAATTCTTTAGAGTGGTGAGTATTTCTATCATTTACTTTGTATCCCTTGTATGGGTTTCTTTGAGTTGTGAGTATTTTCCATTAATTGTGAGTAGTAATAGAGCCAAAAATCTACTTAGGGGTGCAAAATTTATATATATATATATATATATATATATTACATATTTTAGTGTTAAAAACTCATTAAAAAAAATATTTATTATATTATGTTTGTAAATTTTTTTCCTTGTGAAAATGTTACTTATATTTCTCATATGTTGATTTTTATTACTTAGATAAACCTCAACTAGAACATCTCAGTTTTTGTTAAACTCATAAAATCATTAATTTTATAACAACAAATTTCAAATCATATATTTTGTTTCTAGCCAACTTTAATGAGTCTTTTTTAATTCTCCTCTAGTCCTCCTCCCTCACCCTCAATTCAAACTAGCCATCACGAAAGCTCCTAACCTCCCACTAATCATAATTTGATATTTGAACTCAATATATAAGCAAGTTATTGGGTTTTACACCTAAAGCCCGCTATGGCCTAACTTGAAAGTGGTTGTTCACGCGGGGAAGGGACTATGATATGTCTTTTTTCTTGATTTGATATTTGAAATTCAATACTAATATATTAGATTATTGAATTTAATTGATTCATGGTTGTGCTAGTTATTAGTTATTATAATTTACATATTAGTAGTTGATATCATAATCCCCCTTATTATATAATACTAATTGCTAACCCATGCGATGCACGGGATTCATTAAAAAGAAAAAAATAATACTGTAATTATCAATTGCTGCACTAAATCAAAATGCGTCAAGACTCACTAATCAAATAATACAACTAAATGGAGAAAGGCCCAAGTATAACATAAAATCTTCACTAATTCAGATATTAAATACTGTCAAACCTAGTACACTATGTGCTTGTGACCAATTAAAAAGTATAAAGACAAATAAAGGATAAAGAAATCCTATATGTTAGCTCCATAAAGTTACATTTTGAAAAGATTAATACCACTACCATAGGTCCATTAACAATGAAATTATTTTCATAGTTACATATATACTATGAATAAACAAATTGCAATAATGATCGCAACCTTATTTTCATAATAAACAAATAGAATATAGTTATCAATGTCAAATTCTTTTTCTATAACTCAAAAAGAGTAGAGAGTATAATACAGCACATCTGCATTATGCAGAAGAGTACATCATATATTTATTCAACATAAAACATTGAGTTCTATAAATTGTTATTAATCTGTATTTCAAATCTCTTGTTAAATAAATTAAAGACACAACCATTAAGTCCATCAACACATATTTGGCAACTATGTAAATGCAATAACAAAACTCAAAACAATAGAAGAGACATCTTCATGGGTAGTGTCCTACACAGTCTTATTAAGTGCATCCCTTTTTAGAGGATCCAAATGTCCCTCATAGTGAAATAATTGGCAAATGGCCAATGAATTTCTTTGCATTTCTCTCATGAACTTCACACCGGATTTTCCCATTACATATTTAATCAACCTCAAGGCCTGCATAAAATTAAAGAGTAATTAGTGTTATAATTTTTTATAAATTATATTTTCAAGTGACAATCTGCCAAACACATCTGTCCAAATCCACATATCCAACTAACTTTCACAATCTAAGAAATAATTATGTCAAAAGCTAAGTGTCGTGTTAGATTATTAGAGCTATTTATGTCAAATCAATTTCCATTCTCAAATAAAAGACAATGCATTGCCTAATTCCTGGTTTTATAATATTGAAATCAAGTTAGAGCATATACATAGCATTCTGCACGTAAGTTTCAACCAAATCACAAAGAAATAATTAGGGTTATAAGACAAACCAATTTTTGCAGCTCCTTTCAATTAATTATTTCTTATCTATTCATTTAGTAGTTCAACTATTTAAAGAAACACCTTGAAGAACTTGCTTTTTCCATTGCTCAAATACACAATGGAAGGCCTTGCGCTCCTTTTGTTTCTACATTGGACAATGACTCCCCTAGAATATGATGTCTACTTCAAAAGTAACTGTTAAGAGATGTGAGCACTTAACAGTACTTCAACAATCATCAATTTGCATATTTTAAAAAGTATCATGCAACATAAACTTAACATGACTCATAATGTTCATAAATCATTGTTAAGAAAAATCTAATGCACCCATGTTCATAAGAAACTTACCATGATACATATAGTTCTTTTAGGCAACCAATCATGGGTAAGGGGCTATGCAAGCAAATCCTTCCGCCAAGGAATTCAGTACATTCTAAGAAACAAAAATGTTATATTCCTCATAACTAAAAAGCAATGCTCTAGCTATATACTACATTCTGTTTCTGAATCAATAAATGAAAAAGCATGTAAAGTATTTGTCATGGTAAGAACATGGAAACACATACTTACAAAGATGCCCCTAAATCAATGTCATGGTTGTGAAGCTAAAATTTTCTTAACAATGACTTATGAACAATTATGAAGCATAAAGGCATATACTTAGTGAAGTATTTCATTTTACCCATAAACAAAAATAAATCATTAAAAAAAAATTCCAAAATCAATTACATAGATAACAAATACTCCCAAAGCCTTGACATATTGTTCAAGAGTTTCTCAAAATTATCAAAGGAAATAGAAACTCAACCCCAAAATCTAGATTGTTCTCATTTTGCAGCAGTTTCTAAAGTTGTTCATCTTTACCTACCATAGGGTGGGCAAATTGTTGTAACATGTAGGCTTTGTCCGTTTTCACCACCCTTTCTTCTACCAAAGTTCCAAACTTGTCCGGTAAATTCATCTACTCAGCTGCCTTATTTTCAATTGATATAATGGTGGTTAGGATGTTGATCAATGTTCCACCTGGTTCCTTAAGTTCCATATAGGTTCTAAAGTAAAAGCTATGTAAGCAAAGAATTGATATTTTAATATACTTTGGGATTGACTAGTAGTGTGGCTGTGTGCTCATAGTGAAAGTCCCCATATGCAGAATCCCACCAAGACCTAGCATCAAACACCTCAAAAGCACTATTATAGAGACTCTTTTTATCATTTTGTCGAATAAAGAGTAAACTTCGATAATTTGAAATTTTTACTTTAAATTGCCACAATTAAAAGCACAACCACCATTCAAATTCAATAGCCAAATGTGTCATTTGAATCAAAACCCAATAGTTGTAAATTGTAGAAATCAAAAGGACTACAATATGATTAGAGCACCTCACTTGTGTGAACTGAGGACTGGAGCTCGATGCATTAGTGACTTAGGCTAAGGTCTTGTGATGGATATGGTGGGTGAAGGTGGCTACACTATCAATGGCAGCTATGGTCTTGGGTGGGGGACTTAGAGAGAAGGAAATTAAGGAGCTTTCGCGTGTGTGTATTGGTTTAAGGAAGGTCGGGATCAGGATTGCGATGTAGTTCTGAATGATAATTACTTTTTTTTTAATTAAAAAAAATGGTTACGTGGATAACTGTGAGGGCTGAAAACAAATTGGAGGAAGCTAATGTAGAGAATGTTGTTTGGGGAAGGAGAAGGGTAGAGAAGAGAGAGGGGGGGGGGGGGGGGAGAGAGAGAGAAATAGTTATTGGGATTGATTTTTACAGTTGGGTTTTGGGGGAAGGAGAAGGGTAGAGAAGATTTTCACAATTGCGAGGATATCAAGTTTGATTTTCAAAATTGTGGAAAAATTTTCGGGTTTAGCTTCTTTTTTTCTTTTTTTTTTTTTAAATAATGCTAATATGTAAAAATGAGGGAGTTCAAAAAAAAATAGTCCAATATTGAGAAAGAGACTTCAGTTTTATGGTATAGCATTACTCCCGTGCGTTGCACGGTTTTGGTTATAAACTTTTGAATAATTTTATTGAAAAATAAAAAATTAATAATCACTTAAGTCCAGATTATATAAATTGCATATAATATTGTTCTTTGGATTCAAACAATCACACAATATATTATATGAAAAAAAGTTCTTAAATTTAATAATTAAAAACTTTTTTTTTTTTGAGAAACAAATAATAATTAAAAACCTAAGGAAAATTAACTAGAGGTTTTTCATTTTCCAGAATATTTGTAGTACATCTAAAATGTGTTATGCACTTGAAGAGTATAGACTACATGGTATTTTGTTTTTCAGACCTTTAAAGAATTACGTTTTGATACACTAATAACCTCTTTTATCTAAACGGGATCTCTTTAAAAATGAGTGGAGAGTCATGAAAATTCAATATTAAAGGAGTCTTAAGGGATAAAAAGGATATAGACAATTGCTAGAAAAAATTATTAGTTCAAGCAAATAGTTGCATGATCATATTAAGATGTGAATTCCTTTTCATGATGTAGATTTACTATACTTGCTAATAGCAATATTGTGAAGGAATATGTGGCTGATATTTATAACATGATATTTTTAAAATATATATTTTCATGAATACTATTTAAATGTGTTGTGGGTGATAAATATAGGTATGGATATCAATATTTGTAAAACCAAAAAAAAAATTAATTACATTGAAATTTAATATAATAATAAAAAGTTACATGCTCATAATATTAGACAATTTCTTTCACACACATATAATATCATTAACAACAAAAATAAAATTGAGAAATAGTGACATAAAATTTTACTACTCAAGAAAATTAATTTAATCTAATAATGCAAGTATAATTGTAACACAAATACAAATGGAACCCTTTTTGTAGGAGAGAATACAAAATTTGATCATTCTTAAATATTATTTATAGACATTTATATAATAGATTTCATGGATTTAAAATTGCATTTATAACTCATAAGCAAAACCTTTATTAAAAAAAAAACAAAAAACAAAAACAAAAACGAAAACAAAGACGATAAATATATACTTGTAATAATTTGGATGGTAGGATTGACAAAGAATTCTACTATGGATTTCACAAACATCAAATTGCCTAAGTAATAGAGAGAGAGAGAAAAAAAAAAAAAAAAAAAACATCGGAGTGTTAGATGTTTATAAACAACATAGAACTTGTATAGAGAATGAGAGATAATGGGGAGAGAAAAAAGAAGAAGAAGAAGAAGTTGTGCCTACGTATATATAAAAATACACTAAAAAATAGAATATATATATATATAGAGAGAGAGAGAGAGAGAGAGAGAGAGAGAGAGAGAGAGAGAGAGAGAGAGAGAGAGAGAGAGAATTTCTAATTGTGAGGAAGTTAGATTTCTAATCATTTTAGAATTATAAGAAAAGAATAATTAACTTAGGATGTATGTTTATCCAAAAAAAAAAAAAGTCATATGGTCATTGAAAAAAAAAAAGAAAAAAAAAAAGAGAGAGAGAGAGAACATGAATGGCAATAAGGAAATAGGATAGACATTTTTTTTAAGTTATAATCAACTTAGAAGTTTAAAGTTATCTGAAAAAGAAGAAGTTAAACTCAACATAACTTTATCCAAAAAAAATTATAAAGTCATAAAGGAAAAGTTGATAATAACAAAATTATATCTATAAATTTTTACAGATGTAGTATGTTGCTTTTTTAATAAAAAAAAAATTAAGGATTAGATGAAAATTTTGGATTGTAATCAAATTTAGATAGAATATGGATTGTAATCAAAGTAAGATTTTTATCAACTTAGAAATTATAAGATAAGAAAAATTATATCTATTTTTTTCTTAAAATCTTAAAAAAAAAATTCTACAATTTGGTAAAGCTACTTGGCGCAACTACGACTTCTAAGCCCAACTTTTATTATATAGTATATGATATGATATTGATTAGTGTTAAAAAATGAGTATTATTTGTGTAAGGGTGAAATAAGCCGAGCAGGAGTGTTAAGCTGTGGGCCATGCCGGAGGACCTATAGGAACCCAAGGATGGTCAAGAGGTTTAGTAAGTATTGAGGTTAATAGGCCGAGGAGAAGGAAAAATGATAGCGAGTTGGTGGTACCTCCCGAGGAGCCAAGCTTCCTCGGGAAGGTATAATGGAAGGTTGGAACCCGAATGTCCTAGAGGACATTGTGCAAGGAGTAATCATATTTCTAAAGATAAGTTTCAAGGAAAGGAGCCAACAGTAACCTAGGAAATATCTGAGAAGAAGGTTGCTATCACCACATCAAATGTTTTGCACCTAACCATCTGGCCGCATTTATGTGAGAATGACCCTGAGTAGAGATATCTCAGTTCACAACTACTCACAAAGCTTCAAAGAGGTTTTTGATGGGATAAGCATTCAAAAGATCTCCTATGTGATCAACAAGTGAAAGGCTGGGATTGAAAAGAATAGGACTATATAAGGAAAAGGCCCCCGTGAGAAATGAGGCATGGAATTTAAGAGAAAAAGAGAAGAAAACAAAAAGTGAACACCTTGTATTGGGATAAACTTGTATGAATATAAGAACACTTCATCCTCGGGCTTGATCGAAGAGTGTTATTTCCTTCAATTTCTGTTTTCTTATCTTCTTGGCATGAATCCAATCTACTGTGACCCATACTTGATTTGCTGAGTCTTTTACTTGTAAAACTCTTTCTCTAACAAATATATTGTGTTGGGCTTGTTGGACCATTATTCATTTTTAGTGGGTTGAAGGTCAAATCCCAGTCCTTACAATTTGGTTTTTATTTCAATATAAATGAATTAGAATTGTAATTAGAACATAATTGAAAACTTTGACTTTAACCACATTCTAGGCTACCACCTGATTAATGGGGTGGATTTGTGATTGGACCTGAAAGTTATTGGCAAAATTTTCAATTGTTAATAAAAGTTTATAAAATCCAAGAGATCGATATCATCTTCTTGATTAAGGATTTTAGTTGTTGTTGTAATTGATATTTTAATATTGTATTAGTTTGATATTTTTAGTATATTTTCTGAGATTTTAACTTATAAAACCAAGATCTCGACTCCACTAGATTTGGGTTGAGGCATGGCATGTCAGAAAAGAATCAATTAAATAGGTTACGGAAGTGTTAAATCTTTCCTAGGAAATACAATTCAAATTTGGCCAGCAATATTGTAGGTCAACGTTTAGTTCAATTTACATAAGCAATTTAGAAGAAGAAGAAGAAGAGAATTTACATAAGCAAATCACACTATTATAAACATATGATATGATATGAAAACCAATGAAACGATTCTCCCATCAAAAATGAAAACTGACATAATATCCCACACCGAAAGTATAGACAAATACGGAGGCTAAGTGGGACTTCAAAACCAAAGCAAAGTTGAAAAGCTCAAGCATCTTTGCGCTTGGGGCAATGACGCAGCTAGTGAGGTTCTAACCGAGGCGCGTCTATTGCTGGTTGAAAACTATTTCCAAACCCCCTCTTAGGCCTGGGTAAAGCCCAGGCCTTCGAGAATTTCTGGAAGGGCTCCCAATCGGGTAAAGCCCTAAAATATTTAGTTAAAACTTTGCCTCTGAGGTATCGTTGGTCCAAATATGGTAATTTATCAATATAATTAGTGGACCCTAAATTGCATGTACTGCTTCTAATTTAAGAGGTGCGAATAATTGTCTCAAAATAAATAAATAAAAGGTGTGAATAACATATATTTTGGGAATTAATGAAATATATAAAATTAGTGCTGTGAAAGTAATCTCTATATTCAAATTTGGTCAGTTTTTTTTTTTTTTAAATTATAAAATAGAGTAAACTACATATTTTTTATTCTTATCTTTTACACCATATTAATTTAATTGGTCCCTAACTTCTTAATATCGTGTTAATTTAGTCTCTATTGTTATACATTGAATGAAAATTAATAACATGACAGATAGTCAAAATAAAATTTTAGTGTATTATCACATCAATGAAAGATAATTTTTTATTTTAGGCATTAGACGCATAATCAATTTACACCCAAAAAATAGCCGTAGCGACTAAATTGACATGGTACTAAAATGTTAGAAACCAAATTGATACAATTGAAATGTTATGGACTAAATTGAAATACAGTGAATTCTTATCTTTTACACCATATTAATTTAATTGGTCCCTAACTTCTTAATATCGTGTTAATTTAGTCTCTATTGTTATACATTGAATGAAAATTAATAACATGACAGATAGTCAAAATAAAATTTTAGTGTATTATCACATCAATGAAAGATAATTTTTTATTTTAGGCATTAGACGCATAATCAATTTACACCCAAAAAATAGCCGTAGCGACTAAATTGACATGGTACTAAAATGTTAGAAACCAAATTGATACAATTGAAATGTTATGGACTAAATTGAAATACAGTGTATAGAATATAGACTAAATACGTAGTTTACCCTATAAAATATTTATTTATAAATAAAATTAATGAAATTATTTTAAAACAATAAAATATTGAATTTTATTAAATATGCTTTTTTGTGTAATATTTTTTGTCAATGATTGTGTCAGGTTATACTAGGATTAGTGCCAAAGACTCAGAATTGAAAGATTTTCTTTTTGGTTAAAAAAGGATATTGCAATGTCTTGGGACAAAGCCTATTTGGCAATCATCCATAGAGAGAAGAAACAAACAACATCATTCGAGTGGTTTTCGTGCTCACCTTAGTCCACTTTAACTTCTCCGACCTTGTTAGCAAGCAAAGATTTCATTGTTCTTGAGTTTTAAGGCCCATGGTATAACATAATTCTCATTATTAATAAAATATGTTGTGAGTTTATGTAAAACACTTGATTTAAGAGGAAAGATATATTCAATCAAATTGGCATTTTGAGAGAGGCATCAATACAATCTCACTCATTCTCATGGGTTTGGCCCAATAAAACAAGTAGGTTGAAGTTGCGGCTCTCACATTCATTTAATGATCTACACACCCAAATGTCTCAATTCAATGTTGCCATCAACTTCCTACGCTTCAATCAAAGGGCTATGCATGCTCCTGCAGTATTGATTTATATATATATATATATATGTATGTATATACCAAATAAAACATCATTCATGATGGAAACTTTTGTTAAAAATAGTGTATGACATTGCAGGGCCTATGTTTGCATGAAGGAATGTAGCAATGTGGAGGATTTATGGTTTGGTTATTTTTTTAATGTAAAAAAAAAGGGTTAAATTACGTATTTTGTCCATTTACATTATATTTTAATTTGGTTTTAACTTTTCAGTGCCATGTAAATTTAATCTATGCCGTTATCTTTTGGACTTAAATTGTTGGCATGGCAAACAATAGGAAAAAAAAAATATTGCCACATCAATGAAAACTAATTTTTTATTTTGGCCATTTGTTACGTTAGCAGTTTCTATTTAAGACATAATCACAGAGACTAAATTGAAAAAATTAAAAGATTAAGGATCAAATTAAAATATAGTACAAAGAATAGGGATCAAATATGCAATTTACCCAAACAAAAAATTATCTAATCATTGATAAAGAGACCTTATGTGAAACTCTATTTATAGAGAAACGGTATGGTTGAAGTGTGGGTTTTCAATTTTTTTAATTTTTAATTTCATTTTTTGTGGATTCTTAAAAAAGAATGAATGAATCAAGAAATTGAATTGAAATCCCCTTTTATGTTTTGGTACAACAATCACTCTTTGAAAGTTTGTATATCTTTGTATTATTTCTATTTTGCCTATTCATTTTTTAATATAAATATTATTTTAATAATATCGATTTATAAACTATCCAATTATTCTAACTTTTATTTTACTTTTTATATAATTCCACTATTGCTATTTGTAATTAATTATAAATTAAATTTTAATGTTATTTTAATTAAAAATAATAATGGAACTAGAATAGTAACTTGTTTCCAACAGCTAGCTTGATGAATATAGACAAGGTAACAGAAGATACTGCTGATGAAACACCCAACAAACTGGAAGAACCTCTGATTGAAGAGAAGACGCAGGACTCTACTGAAAGTTCTATGCTCTCTGAGCGTCGAAAGGCCTTGTTTGAACCATTAGAACCAATAATGAATATAAATGGCCGACGACCATCAGCTGAATCCTTACTCCCTCCACCTGACTTTGACTCCACAAACTATCCCAAAGGCTGGTTGATTGGAAAGAAAAGAAAGCTAGTCAATGTGGATGTTGTTGAGAGCATGCGGAGGATTGCTGTGCAGGAAATGAACAGAAAGGTTCTATTTCAAACCTCTCTCCTCAACAACACATGCACACGCACCAACAAATACACACAGTGATGGGGTTGCAATACAAACGTGAACCATATTTTGGTTATACATGCAGGACAGGGAAATTGATGGCCTAAATCAGCAATTGGAAGAGGACGCCCAATGCCTGGAACATCTGCAACTTCAACTTCTGCAAGAACGAAGCAAGCGTGCAGAGGTCGAGAGAGAAAATGCAGTGCTACAAGATCAGATATCTATGTTGATGAACATGTTACATGATAACGAGTCCATGGGAGAAGAAGGCCCAGATGAAGGCTCAGATGAACCATAGTAGTTTTTTGTTCGGTTGTTTGTTTGTTTGTTTGTTTATTCTTTTTGTAGAAAGTTTCTAAAAAGTTTAAATCAACCATTCAAAACATAGGTTTTATATATATATAATTGCACAGGTTGGTACCGCTAGTGCATTGGAGATGAATACTCTTTGTTTGTAATTGTTCCATTAGCATATATTATGAAGTAAATATTATAGCAATTCATTTATTAGAGCATCACGATTAGTTCAACAAAGTTCTAGTTAAATTTTTGCTAGTAAGTCCTTTTTCGATTATAGCTACCTACCTTATTTTTGTGATATACTCCCAAACAAAAACTATATATATTTTTTATATAATTTAAATATTCTTCTTTATTTTTTTACCAATGGTCATATACTTTCTCAAATTTTCCACAAATATGAGTACCTTATTTTCGTCACCTTGTTCTCACTCTAGAGCTATTTCTTCATCAACTCAATCAAAACCTATACCCCCAGTGGCAACATCATCCCCAAACTTCCAAAAGCAAAACTTGATACATATCATCAAATGTATCTGTTACTTAAATTAATAAGTGGAGAGCCCCAAACAAAGATCCAAACTGAAGAATCGTAACTGTAGAGATTATCCCAAAAACACAGCCCAACAGAGTGAAATTTACACAACCTGCACAACCTAACAGAGTTAAATTTACACAACCTGCACAAACTACAAACTGCAATACGAACAAATTTGAGAGTCGTTACAACCAAGGTTTTCAAATCCGGACCGAACCGTACAGTCTGATCTGATTAACCGTGAACCTCTATCTATTGTGATTATTTTAACTCAAAGAACCTCCCAATGCGAAAAAAACACGAAACCGTTTGAACCACGGCTAGACCGTAACTGTACGGTTCTCTGAACTATAGCCGGTTTTTATGATTTACACAGTTCTATTTTTTTTTTAGATCTGGAACCAAATAATTTCTAAAGAAAAAAAAAAATAGAGAAGAAGGAGAAGATGAACAAAAAGACAACGAAGCAGGGGCGGCGCCACGAAGCAGTAGCTTCTTCTTCTTTCTTCCTTTTCTTCTTCTTCTTCTGTCCGTCCGTCTCCACTACTCTGCAATAACTTGTCTCCTCTTCGAGTCTCTATTTTTGTTGAACACTGCTATGTAACTTTTGTTATATGTGGTTTTTCTTTCTTTGTTTTGAATTTCTTTTTGAAGTTTCCTAAGCCTTCAACTAATTGGCACTTACATTGGAAATGTTGAAGACTTTGAATTTTTGAATAAAAAATGAGCCAAATGTTTCAGTCATAATTTCTCTTTCATCTTTGAGCAATCTTGAGCCCAACGTGATATGACGTGACATAATATACGTGTATTTCTAATTTGCCACAAGCCCACAAGTTCTTATATTATAATATTATTATTATTATTATCAAGGTTTTACTAAATAACATATAAATAAATAAATACTATATCTATATTTGCTTAAGATTTGATTTTTTTTTTTATTTTGTAAAAATTATGATATGAAAAATATATTTGAAATTTGGATTTTTATTTTAATTTGACTATTTTAGTTCATTTTTCAATTTTTATTAAATTAATATATATATATATATATTTAAAATAATTATTAAATTAATTACGATGTCATCACGGTTCAACCTCAATTCGACCTTAAAAACCTTGAACCTCTCTCTTTTACGGTTCAATGAACAGCCCGGGTTTCAAAACCTTGGTTACAACGATATCAATGAGAAAAAGTGCTAAAAGATTAGCAGTGTAGATCTTCAACTATCCCCATTGGAATACAAGAACATTCTCGTTGGCACTCAACGCCCTAGCCAACATCCCTGGCTTTGTCGCCATTGGAATACCCCTTTGATCTGTTATTGGCATCAGTAGCTTCTACGGCAGCAAGCTAGGCTTCAAGGAAGTAGCGGTGGCTGTCCCAGAAGTGAGAGAGAGAAAGAGAGAGAACACAATGGGGAGCATATAAAAATTGGGTCAGTAATTATTTAGCAAAGATACAATGTTCAGCACTACAGCTTTCGAAAGATTTGTTAAGTTGCCAGCAAGTTCATTGTAGGCCAAAAAAATGGGTTTGGCTAACCAAATATTACATGGCTATGTATCAGATGCACTATAAAAATACAGATACAACAGAATTCACCAACATATATACACGAGGTAATACAGAAAATGAACAGACATCACCCTCACCATATGAGCACGTCAGGATTCTGTCTAAAGTTAATTTTTTACCTAAGCTTTACAAGTTTCAGCAAACACAACTTAGATTACAGAGGAAATAACATTTCACGCTTCTTAAAACAAGATTAGTTGAGGACCACTATCTAGAATGATTATGAGAATCTTCTGGCAAGCTAAACCAAAACCGAGGGAGAGAGGCTATCCTTGGAAGATTTAGAAGCAGCTCCGCAAATGAGTCCTTCCTCGACATTGCTGGTGCTTGCTTTCNTTTTTTTTTTTTTTTTTTTGGCTTTTTTATTTTCAAGTTTGATTAATTATATATATATATATATATAAAGATAAGGTAGGTTCAAGTTACATTTAGTGTAACACACCCAATATTTTTTAATTAGATATGAATATTGATAAATCCGCTACTGGATTATATTATCTTTGTATATTTTTCGTTCTTACAAAATTTAAATATAATAAAAAAAATCAATAGTCATGTTATCAATCAATTTTTTAAAATCAATTTTTTGTAGTTTAAAATAATATATAAAAGATGAGTTTTTGGATTAATTGATAAATTACATCCGATTGGCATAAAAATTGACATGCATGTTAAAAATGTATAGAACATGTAATTCAACGGTTGGATTTTCAAATAGGAATTCAATAACAAGTTATAGAACATGCTTAGAGTTACAAGTATAACTTGAATTCAAACTATAAAAGATTAAGTTAAAAGCTTTTCTAATCAAATTTGACTTCCATTTTTTTGGTGCTAAAATCCAAGTCGGACTAATCTCTTTGGTAGAGTATTCTTTTGTATTTTTTATTTATTTAAAAATGGATATTTATTATGATAATCATATTTTTATATCTTATTTTGTAGGAAAAATTGTATGAAAAGTAAACACAGTGTTCAATGAGTGTGGACAATTTTAGCATTATCGATTTACAAGCCCATGAGAATAATTTTAATGATCCTAGTATGATCTCCTGTGATTTTTTTTTTTGAGAAGAAACAATTGATTAAATAGATCTCTATTAGGACATATATGGAACTTGTTAGAGACATATGTCATTTAAAATTGACTAATCTTTTGATAAAACGCACTTTATTTGTAATTAAGTAGATCTAGGATGTGTTTAATACTTCAAGGAATAAGAGTTCAAGTTTAGTATTGAAGCCATGCAAATCTGTCTAAGAAGCAAGTGAAGAAGTGTTGTTCATTAAAACTTGACAAATAGCTCGACAGATGTATCTATCGAGGTCTCAATAGAAACTCGACAAAAATATCTATCGAGATCTACGAAATCAAAATTTCTAAATCTGATTTTTGGCCCATGTTGACATGTATGTGCAGTGTTTCTTTTCTCATAACCCTAGACATATATAAGACTTATTTTAAAGCCCGTCACATATGAGAATACAAGGTGAACACATACAAAAAGTGACTGGGTGCCTTATTCTCTCTAAAAGAAGCTATTGCGTCTTTGCACCTTAGGGTTTTGTAACCAAGTGCTTCTTGATCTTCATTGTTGATGAAGTGAAGAACTTTGTAACTAACAACATCTTCAAGTTAGTGAGTTAGTCACGTACTCGGAGCTGTGCATCTTTGGTTAGTCACGTACTAGGATCCGTGCAAAAATTGTGGCGTTCATATATTGAAGAGTTCAGAAGTTCTGAAGCAGTAAAAGTTTCTGCTGTAAGTTCATCTACGGGGATTGTAAAATCTAAGGACAAAGGTTTTGGTTAGAATTTGTATTTTCATTTGAATCTAACAAGTTATTAGACTTCTTTTTAATAAAAAATTATTAGCTTACTTAATTTAGCCTAATTTATCCATAAGGTTTCTCTCTCTCTCTCTCTCTCTCTCTCTCTCTCTCTCTCTCTCTCCTATCCTACAAAATTTAGGACTACACATATACACTTCAATTTCATATTTTCAATTTCTTTTCTACATTATGAATTAGGTATTAACTGACAATTTAATTAATATTTTTTTTGTCATTATTGTTATAAGTTTAAGAAACTAGAATGTCAGGAAGAATTTTTTTTTTTTAAAATTATTAAAATAAAAGAATAAGAAGAGATAATAAATGTTTGATGATGAAGAAGAAAATTCCAGTGAAGAAATAAGTTTGTAAATGATAAATATGATGATAACATTGACTTAGATATAGTTGATTAGACAATATAATGAAAAAACATTATATTTTTGGGTTATTTGTATATATTATAACTTTTGAGTTTAATCAATTTGAATATGTATGTTTTAAACCCGTGCTAGTTTGATTTATTTAGCTAGAATGTTAAATAAATATTACATAAGTGATAAATAAATTAGTTATTTGTTGAATATATTCAAAATTTATGATGAATATACCCTTTATATATGTATATTTATAAATTTTATTAAGTGTTTGTGTCTTATGATATACGATACAGAAAAATAAAAAATCAATTTATGTTTTGACAACTGTAATTGTGTTTATACATACTCAATATATATATATATATATATATATAGCCAAAACTAAGAAAATCCAAAATTCTAAATTAGAGTCTAATTTTACAAAATCAAAGAATCTAAATCCAATTAGATTCTAAATTATATGTATATATATATATATATATATAATATTGTGATTATTTTAAATATATAATGTATATTTACACTAGTGTGTTCTTGTGCATATACACATAATTATATACTAGTATAAATAAAGATAAAAAAACAACCACTTTTAAAATTGAGAATTGAAAAAATAATTTTCAATTTCAACCATTGAATAAAAAAAAAAAAATGACAGTGATAAAAAAAAATTAGAATCGTAAATAACTTAGTGTAAACTAGGTTTGTCATTTTCTAAACCATCATTATCACTTTCAATAAGTCCACCCGGCATTACTGTATTCGTCAAATGCCAAACTGCAGCATAAATCACCGGACGAAAAGCCCTTTTCCCCACCCTCATCCAGGCCACTTCCTCTCCATCCAATCGCTAAACTAGACACAAAACACACACCTCCCTCTCTCTCTCTCTCAAGTCTCAACCTCTCAGATCCCAAACCCTACACTTGCCCCCAATTCTTCTGTCTCACTCTCTCTTAATCTTACAGCTCCAATCCCCTGCCTCGATGGCCACTGTACTCGACACCCTCAGCGTCCCACGCGCTGCTTCTGCTCTCTCTCTCCCTACTCGCTCTCACATCGCACCAGCTGTCTCTTCTTCCCTTTCTTCCTTCTCCGCACGTATATCATTTCCTCTCTTCAAAGGCCTCAAAGTCGGACCCACTTTCACCGCTCGCTCTCTTGGCCCCCTCACCGTCACCTCGCGACGTGCCACCAGCGCCGGACCCGTCGTGTGCGAGGTTCAGGACACCGCTGTTGAAGGTCAGGACTCAGGACTCAAGATCGATATTATCGTTTTTTTTTTTTTTTTTCAAATAGTAATAAAGACTTTTAATTGTCTCTCCTTTCCCTTATTGTATTATTATAATATATTTTGTTTGTGGAATTACTGTTAGAGATTGATTATAGAGCTGTATTTTTCTGGAAAGTAAGGAAAAGGATCTCACTTTTTAAGTACAGTACAAAAATTAATAAAAGGTGGTGCCTACTTTTGGAGAGGTGGTTGGTTGGCAGTCTTATCGTTTTTTTAGATTTTTTTTTTTTAATTGTTTCTTGGAGCGTTTGATTCTCGGACCCGACCTCGAACTCGAACTCGGACCTTAAAAAAAAAAAAAATTATTGTTGGAAAGTTACACATGCACCACTAACTAACTAGGTGGATTTTGAACCCACAAGAGGTGGAGAGTGCCATTTAGTTTACCTTGTGGTTGGTTGAGTGTATTTATTTTATCAGATATTTGAAGTGTTTCTTTTAGGTTGTGATTTGTATGGTGGTGCACTAGAGTGGTGGTGTGTTAGGAGTTAGGACTTGGACTTGAGATGTCAGTTACTTCAACTTCCCTAAGTTTGGCGTTGGCTTGTATAAGGTTTTATGTCATGACATGTTGGAAAAATAGCTCTTTTACTTCTTGTTCAGAAAATTATGTTTAACGGAAAGAACTTATTATTATTATTATTATTTTTAGGCTAAAATGTGATCCTTTCCTGAATTCATTTCAGTTCTCTAACTTTCAAGTTTATTCAATTAAGATATCTCCATCAAATTTCTTTAAATGTTGTGGTTAATTGTCCAAATTTTTAATTTTTTTCTTCAAATTTTTTAAATTAAAAAAAATCCAATTAATGATTAGGGGTCTCTCTTTTGCGAATTGGTGTTGTATGTGCCGTTGCAATGGGAAATCTGTGGACCATCTCCTTCTTCATTGTCCTGTAGCACATTCTTTATGGGTGCATATGCTTCAGGTTTTTGGTATTCAATGGGTCATGCCAGGCTCTAGGGTGGGTTTATTATTTTGTTGGAGAATGTAGACACTGGCTTGGGAACCATAATTCATATATTTGGAATAGTTCTGTTCATGGGTTGATCTGGGTCAGGTTTGGACTCAACCCGGACTTGACCCACTCAGGTTGGGTGGAAGAAGATCAGACCCACAACTGACTGCTGATCACCAAGGGTTGAGTTGGAAGGATTCTAGAAAACGATCAGTCAGTTTGGTTGAAATTGATGAAGGGCGGCCGCGGGTGTAGGAGAGCAAATCTTTGTTGAGTCTGAACGGAGGAGAACGAAACATTGCTGGATCTGAGTGAAGGAGAGTGAAATTTTGCTAAATCTGAGCTTAAACATCGCCGGATCTAAGGCAAAGTCACACAATCGAAGAGGATTTGAGAAAAATTTCGCCTGATCTAAGTAGATCTGAGAAAAATAAAACTGAATCTAAGTGGAGGAGGGCTCATTGTCGCCGGATCTGAACGGAGGAGGGCTAATCTGAATTGGTGGTTGGTCGGGTTGGGTGGCTCTGGTTTTAGAGGAGAAAACCTGCCACTCGACCCACTAGACTTGGGTTTTGAAGGCTGGGACCTGCCGCCAATGGCCAAAGTTGTCGGATTGGGCAGCAAACTAGTAAGTTTGGGTGGGTTTGTCAGTTTGATCAGGTGTCCAGGTTGCTTGGACACCCTTAATTAGGAATTTGGTTCTAGGCTGTTTGATGTGGATTGTTTGGACGGAACGGAATCGTCGCTCCTTTGAGGATATTGAGAAATTGTTGGTTGAGTTAAAAAATTTGTGCCAGCGTGGACTTTTTGATTGGTCTCACTGTTAGGGTTTCACGGATTGTTCTTCTCTTATAGAGTTCCTTTCTTCTTTTAGAATAGTCTCTTGATTTCTTTTTTCTGTCTTTTATTATTATTTTATCTATGTTCATCGTGAATCATCGTGAACACCTTGTTTTCTTCTTTCTTTATCTTTGATCAATAATATTACTCTTATTACGTATAAAAAAAAAAAAACAAATTCAATTAATTAGTAGACGCTGTATTGAAGTGTGGAATTTTATTTTTTGGTGTGTGTGTGTTTATTGTGGTTTAATTGGAAGGAGTGTAATTCTAGGATGTTCGATGAGATGGAATCCTCATTGCTGCAATTGAAATTCCTGCATTTGAGGTATTTATTTGATTGGTTGTGGGCAATTGTTGGTGTCGATTGTTACTTATCAAAGAAGGTGGGGTTTTTTTTTTTTTTTTTGGGGGAGGGGGGTTGGGGGTGGCGATTGTTTCTCTTTGCCTGAATGTTTAGATCATTGTATACTTCCCAGTACTAGGGTTTGCCCTTTCTTTTAATTAAAAAAAAAATTATTGAAAAGGTTATACTTAGTGCACAAAGCTCCCACTTCTGTGGGGTTTGTGAGAGGACTGCAAGGTGATTGGTAGGCAGCCTTACTAGATTGGTTGCCTGCATCAAGTAAAACTTAATTAAAAATATTTCTTACTTTATGGATGCAATGGCTGAGTATATGCTACAATATGTTGTACAAGGAATTCAATCTACATTTTCTATCTTCTCGGGTTGCTTTTACATATGGGACAGGGTGTATCAATAAGGTTATTTAGAAAAATAGTATTTGGATTTTGATATGGTTGATGTGTGAATAACTTTGGAACCCTATTTTTGGAAATAGTGAAAATTTTGCTTCTCTGTTGGTGTTGGCTGTTTTAAACTGTGTATGTTATTCTTTTATATTTTTGTTTAGTTCTTGTAGTTAGGATCTATTTTTGGTCAGTGTCTCTTTTGTCAGTTTGAGGAAACTTTTAATAAATTTAAACAGTGTATTCTTTGGAAAATTGCAGTTCCTGCTATTACAGATGCAAATTGGCAGTCACTTGTTCTTGAATCTGAATCCCCTGTTCTGGTTGAATTTTGGGCCCCATGGTGCGGGCCATGCCGTATGATCCACCCTGTTATTGATGAACTGGCAAAGCAATATGCTGGAAAGATCAAATGCTACAAAGTTAATACTGATGAGAGCGCTTCAATTGCAACCCGTTATGGGATTAGAAGCATCCCAACTGTCATAATCTTCAAGAACGGTGAGAAAAAAGACACGGTTATAGGTGCCGTTCCCAAATCCACCTTGACTACTAGCATAGAGAAATTCTTGTAGACGTGGTAAATAAAGAACACCTTTACAGTAATATGCTATTTCTGGTGCTTGTTTCTTTTCTTTTTAGCTTCTGATGTCCTAAGTTTGGCCACTGCTCCCATAATAAAATGATATTCCTCCTGTACAGTTATCAGATGCAGCTGTATGTTTAGTCATCCTTAGAAAATGTACTGACTGATATACTCGTTATATGAATGTCTATTTTACAATGTCTTCTGTATATGATTAAATATGGGCATTATTGGCTTATGTTTCTTTGTATTATTATTGAAGACCATTATAAGTGGCTGTGTGAGTCTGTGGCTGTATGTAATTGTATACATTGAATTGGTAGATATTAGGTCTGGGAAAGCTATACCCTTTCTCTGCGTTTCAGCTAAGAGCAAGTGTAGGTTTAGGGAAGGCCAGAAGCAAGCTAAAGAGAGATTATTTGTTGGGGAGATCATTGGATAAACTGTCCTTCAGTCACTATATTGCTAAGGGAGACAGGTTAGGTTAGAAGTCACCAAGAAAGAGATGTGAGTAGTAATGAATACCGTCAGATGACTCGGAAAAACCAAGGAATATTTCTGGTGAGAAACGAGAACATATGACTACTGTCGATCCAAATTCCAAAGGCTCTTTTCTACTTTTCTTGAGTTTTTAGATTCTTCATTTAGTAGTCCTACGTGTCTCTGGGTACATTTACCCTGTATTTAAGTCTTCTACCTCTGGGCCCTTTTCTTAGTATTGCCGTATTCTGGTAGAATGGGAATTAAAAAGGTACAAAAACAGTGTGGAGAGATGATCACAAGAGCGGGGTCAGACGATTAATCAAATGACTTGTATGATGATAGTTTAGGAAGTGAATCAATAGTTATTTCCCAATCAATGGTGATTTCTCATATGATACTCTTATTTTTTATAACACTCAACCTTCATTATTTAAAAGACTCTGAACCAGTTATATGGGAAGGTCAATTCAATAGAAGTAAAGCTTGACAAATTCTCCGCCATGAAAGGAACTTTGGATGGGCTCAGTAGGCCATCTTGGCAAATTGACAGTTAGAATCCACCATTGATCAAGTCTCCAAATCCTCTAAATCAGGCCCTAGTGTAGCCTCTATGCTTCCCTCAGATTCAATACATTTTTCTTCTATAAATTCCTACGGACTAAGCACTGGTTAAATGCTCCCACAACAAACACAATCCACAATTGTGTTCACGCATCAAGGTGCTGGTTTTATGGAAAAGAATCAACCTTATCGTCCATCATTGGTCTGTTATTTACTAATGCGGATAGAGGTGTTAAAATGGAAGTTAAAAGACTTTTATGGTGAGGGCAATCCAGAGGTGCTCTTTGATTGGTTGCATTGAATAAAAAGCTTTTTTAGATGGTATAGCTTAAGCAAAGAGCGATCTTCTTCTTCTTCTTCTTTTTTTCCCTAAACTCAAGAGGGATAGCTATAATATTGTGGGAAAAGTATAAACAAAAACTCACCAAGTAGTCATTAAATATTGGGAGGACGTGCGAAGTATTATGACTCATTACTTTATGCTACCTAATTACAAGCTACGAGCTCGCTTGCAATTTCCACAGGTGGTGCAAGGAGATCTTCTATTGAGGAGTACACCAACAAGTTCTATAGCTTGGCTATGAGATTGGGATTCCCATGGGATGAAGATGTGAAGATTTCTATGCATTGCCAAGTCTTAATCTTAATATTTAATTTCTTTGAGTTTGGCTGCAACAAGGCTTTATACTATGGCGGATGCAATTCAAGTTGCATATCAAATGTGTTGGGTTAAAGAATTGACCCTGGTGAATTAACCAATAACCCAAATTGATTGATTAATTCAATTACATGCAATAATCAATTAAGGAACAACGATATCGCATCAACTAAGTATAGCAAAAAATAAATTAACAAAACGATATGGTCATGATGGGGAAACCCTCATAGGCAAAACCCCATGGGGTGATCACATAAGTAGCCTTGATAGATAGGTTGCTATCGAGACTTCTGTCAAGATAGCAATTGCAACACTAATTTGAGCAGTTATTGAGCTTGCTTTGATTGTCCTTAATCTATACCACTTGAACTTTATTGAATAATCTAGACTAAGACTCAAATACATCAAAAATGTGTTTTTACTTGGATATGCCAATGTTAGGCTTGTCTACGGGTTGGTGGAAGACAAAGGGACCCAAAATTGACCGCTGACATCAATTGGTCAAGTCGGTTTTGGGTTCGATTGGTGGTGAAGGTCGCCAAAATCTGCAAAGATCTGCTGGATTTTGCAAAAATTCTCCAAAATTTTCTAGGATTTGGTTGAATCTCCCTAAAACAGAGCTTGATCTTGCTAGATTTGATTGGATTTTTTTATATAGCATTGGTCTTGTTAGGTTGGGTGGCTTGGGTTTTCGAGAAGAAAACCCACCACTCGACTCATCGGCGTCGGTTCTTTAAGGTGGATACCTACCATCAATTGAAAGGAGCTTCGATTCGACTGGAATCATGTTGGCTTTGGACGGTTTAGTCGGGTTTCCGAGTGGTGGTTGTCTCTGGACACCCCTAGCCAACTTATATGACCCTAACAAAATGGAATAGGAGACTAAAAAGAAAGTCTTAATGAGAGCAAAAATGGCAAACAATACTTGAAGTGAGAAAAAGTTGTAGGATTTAGGCTTTGTTTGTTGTTATTGTTGTTAAACGAAATGCTAATTAAGAGAAGTTTGTTGATAAGTCTCAAAATAATTTGACCCCAAACAAGATGTTCATTTTAGTACTTGTTCATAAAAAGGAAGTAGTAGTTCTAATTATAGAATAAATATCATACTTGTCAAGGATTTTCTAGCTCTCTCTCTCTCTCTCTCTCTCTCTCTCTCTCTCTCTCTCTCTCTCTCGGTTGTTGGTGGGAAAAGATGGAAAATGTTAAGACTACAACTTTTCCCATCACAGTTTTCGCAATTTGCTCATGTGGCAAGTCATGAGTGGTGGAGTAAAAGTGGTGGGTTTACAATCCACCACTCATGACTTGTCACGTGAGCAAGTTGTGACAAAAGTTATGGTCTTAGCATTACTCGAAAAAGAAAGATTGTGATGGACGAATGAGAATTATAAAGGATAATGTGATTGGTGAGGAGAAGGAATTTTTTGAAACTGTGAGGCCTGATGTTGTTGGGTATTTTTATGGGTTTTTTGTAGGGTTCATAAAGGATTTTTTCTTTTTAATTGTTTCTAGGATTTTTTTCCTCACCAGTTTTCTATAAATCGAAACCCTCACCTCACTATATGGGACGACCTTCATAGTCTAACAAATTCCCCCTGTAGACACTTGATTTTGCATCTATAATTTAATCTTGGAAGATGAATAGAGTGACCATTCATATACTCAAAATTTAGAGTTGCATTACATACATTAAGTCATTCATTGCATGTCATAAAAATGATCTTGAGGTTCTAATGGTCGCGATGGTATGTCCGATTTCTAAATTAGACTGTCAGCTTGAAAGATATCACATAATCAAGTTTGCACGGTCTGCATTTTGTTTGGGTGGAACCGACCACACATGATTAATTTAAATGAATTCTGATTGGTTAATCAATTAAAATTAATTTAAATAATTTTGTGATTGGTTATTAGTTAGTGTCAAAAATAGACTTGCTTGCATGGGAATAAAGTGGATAAACAGATAACAAAGAAGTTGTGGATAATCAAGCTTTTTTAGAATATTTATCTACAAGATAATTATCACTTTAAAGACCTAAATATCTAGAAAAGGGGATTAATTTTTAAAATACAGAGTAAAAATGCATCTAAGTGCAATTCTTGGCTCAAAAATCCTTAAAAAAGAAGTCCAAATTGGACCAAAATTCAAACATGAGCTCAGCACCCAAGAGGGTCATTCGGCACTCTTGGAGTGCTGATCAGCACATGAAAAGTGCCAATCAACACTTGAAAAGTGCCAATCAACACTTCCTAAGGGCCGATTGGCACAAAATAGTGGCTCGGTCCGAGGACTCCTAGATTGAGATAAACCTTACCTTTTCCTTTTTTTTAGAGATAAAGACGCGTCTCAATTTGTATCTGGTCATTCAGCTAATTTTTCATAGCATTCCAACCTCTAGGAACTTCTTTTTTGTAAGAAAAGTATTTTAGGCTTCAAAGAGGTGAACAAACTTCTTTGGATTCCAAAATATTCTTTCATTAGAAGAGGACGCTTATGCAAGAGGTATTCAATAATTTTTCTTCTTTATTTTCTTTCTCCATTAATTTTTATTGTTTGATGCATGATTGTGTTTGACATGATTTATTACGTTTTGTTCTTAGTATATAATTATCATGCTTTGCTAGAATTTTCTTTGACATGTTCTTAGATGATTGCTTATTGCAATCCTTTTTTCTTAAGTTTCAAAATCTGCTCATAACTATCCAAGATTACTTTTTTCAAAAACTGATATGTATTTTTCAAATCTAATTTTTTTTTTTTTTAATTCAAAAACTGATTTGCATTTTTCAGATCTAATTTTTTTAACATAAAATTGATCTATATTTTCATTAAATATAGATATGATTTTTTTTTTCAAATTCAAAACAGATCTGTATTTTCATTAAATATAGATCTGATTTTTTTTTTTCAAAATTCAAAACTGATCTGTATTTTTCTTAAATACAAATTTGATTTTTTTAAACTCACAAAACTGATCTGTATTTTCATTAAATACAAATCTGATTTTTGTTACAAAATTGCAGATTTGGAAATTTACAAAAAGGTATTAAAAATTAGGTTGAAGTCTTTTCTCAATATGTGATGTATGCATAATGAATTTATCTCATGAATGTGAATCCTCTTTTAGAAGTTTTTTATTTGTTTACACAAAACAAATCTGATTTTTTATACAAAACATTTTTTTTTTTTTTTACTTTTCAAAATAAATCTAATTCTTTTAACAAAATCCCATTTTTTTTCTTTTACAAAAGATAGATTTGATTTTAACAAATTAAACCTCTTTTTTTTTTTTTTTTAACAAAATCTTTCTTTTTATCCTTTATAAAAATGGATCTAATTTTTGTTAATAAAAAAAGTTTTTTTTTTTTTAAATTTTTAAAACAGATATGATTTTTCTTTTAAAAGAAGACATATTCATGAGGCAAATTTATTTAGATTAATTCTTGTCAAGTGTTTGTCATGTGAATTCTACATATCATCTAACATCACGCATGGTCATTAGAGTCTAGAAGACCAGACTCTGTCTGGGTGGAATGGGTGCCTAACACCTTCCCATTCCGTAACCTAGCCCCCAAGCTTAGGATTTTTAGATAGGTAGATTAATGTCTTGTTTTTTGAATTTTGGTAGATTGTAGCTGGGACCAAAGCTCTGTATTCTTTTGCATAGATTGTAACTAGGACCCAAAGTCTTGTAAGGTTTAATTTACCAAAATTGTACCCTTCTTTATTCAATCAATGACATTCAAAGTATTCTGAATATGTATTTTGTATCTTTTTTTTTTTTTTTGGGTGTAAAAAATAAGTGGCGACTCCACACCACTACCCAAAAGAGAAGTTCCCTTGAAAGCACCAAAATCTCTTTTTGAAAACACCCCTTCCTTTTCAAAAGAAGCATGGTCTCTCACACCCCCCTCACATGGTTAGGTAGAGAACAACAGTGCCTACCTCATCCTCTCCCCTCATCACTCTCTTTCTAACATTTTCCTCCCTTAACAACTACAATCCCTCTGACAACCTCAATTTTATCTGCAATGCTAAAATCTGAATCCATTTGTTATGATATCAATAGTGTTCAAATAAAGAGTACAATGAAAGCACCATAGGAATACCTAAATTGGATTTTCAATTTTGTGTCATGTATTCATCTAATTTGTTTTTTGTTTACTTAAGTGAGTATTGGGTTCAAAATCTGATGAGATTATCCATAGCTTTGATCTACAATCCCTAGAAACCTCCAAAATCTCTCTCTCTCTCTCTCTCTCTCTCTCTCTCGTGCCTGTTGATCTCTAAAGGGTTTTTTTTTTTTTTTACCTTTCTTGTGCTTATCTACAAAGTTTATCCATCTTCCCATTAACACAAACACCTAATATTTCTCCCTTTCTTACATCTTTTAAGTGTCGAAGGTCTCTAAAACACTAAATTTCTACACCATACACGTTACTATTACTAATGGAATAAGAAATAGTCCTCGAAAACCCAAAATACGATTCAAGTCATTTACAACAAGAAAACGTAGACTTAGGAACAAAGCCAAAACTTGAAGTTAGGAAGGCGACTATGTTGCTAGCTACGTGTCCTTTTTTTTTTTTTTTTTTTTTTGAGTCTTTAATGTGTGCATTTGCTGCCAGGTAAATACAAAATTATTTTGTTTAAAATTTTTTAAAGGGTGAATTTGTTTTTTTTCTTTTTTTAAGTAAAATTGGTTAATTGTGCTTATTTATTTATTTTTTAGTTTTGTTATTGGTATTTTTGTTGTTGAGCTAATTTTGTTGGGCTTGTATATTTTGCTTTGAATTTCAAATATGTAATTTTTTTATGGCCTATAAAATAAGGAAAATGCTAGAATCACAAATTGTTGATATACTGATATGGTCAGTGATGATTGATAAGTAAAAAGTGATGTAAGTGGTGGGCCCAAATGCAAACCAATAAGAATATGTATCTCAATAGTTTGTAAAAATGTTATAGATAGGTTTGAGAATTGTTTTGCAATTAAAACCAAAATGCTAACAGTTTTATTAGTTAGCATTGTTTCAAAACTATTTAGAATACAAAACATCTCGAGTCTCTTAGACATGATTTCACTATAGCAACTCGAGTCTCAGGGACTTGAGTTTTATGTACTGGCAATGTTGAGGTGGAAAATTTTTCCATGTAGAACTTGAGTTCCATAAAGAAATAATGAAGAAGGATGAGAGATCAACAACGAAAGGGGTAGATCAACAAAGAAGGCAACAAACCAGAGAGGTCAAACAAAAACAACGAAGCAACAAACCAGTTAGATATTAAAAAAAAAAAAAAAAAAAAAACCCGAAGCAAATGATCAAAAAAAGAAACTATGCCTTTCTCAGACCTCCCTAACCCAAATTCCCACGAACTCAGATCTCCCTAACCCAAAACCTTCGATTTTGATCTTCCTAACCCAAACCCTTTGGCTTGGATTGAACCCAAACGGCGGCAGTGGCGAAGACTCTAGGTGAGGGAAGTTGGCTTGAATTGAACCTAGGCGGTGAAGGCTCTAGTCGGCGGTAGCAACTAGCAAAGGCTCCAAGTGAAGGTTTCGTTTTCCTCTAATACCTTTTTTTTTTTTTTTTTTTTTTTTTTTTTTGTATTACATGAATTGGATTTGTGCAAAGGTTTTCTTCTTCCTCAGGCAAAGGTTTTGTTTCTTGTAATTCGTTTTTTCTTTTTTTTTTGGGTGCAGAGCAGGAACTCAAGTCTCTAATACCCGAACTCCTCGTGGATCCTGTCAGCACATGGAACTCGAGTCTTTAAGACTCAAT
Source organism: Quercus suber (assembly GCF_002906115.3). Lineage (NCBI taxonomy): Eukaryota > Viridiplantae > Streptophyta > Magnoliopsida > Fagales > Fagaceae > Quercus > Quercus suber. The sequence continues at coordinate 45,723 of NW_027069861.1, read as the reverse complement.
TTGCTACAATGAACTTGAGTCTAAGAGACTTGAGATGTTAGTATCCTAACTAGTTTGGAAATGATGCTAACTAATGAAATTATTAGCATTTTGGTGTTAAATTGAAAAAATCCGTAAGTTTGTAGCTGTAACATTTCTTTTAAAAGATTCAATGATTGTTAAGGGGAGCAAAGTTTAATTTATAGAACAAAATTACTAAAATTAATACATATAACTGTGTGTGTATATACATATTATAAAAGGGGGGAGGTGGCACTGTCCTTCAAAATTCAATGTATAGTTCTATCTCTATGCAGACTAAACTACTTCAATTTGACGTATTTCATCGTTCTTTTTCTTTCTTTCTTTTTTTATTTTTTATTTATATATATATATATATAGAAAACTAATATTAATAACATTTGACAAATTCTATACATTGCATGAGTTACATGCTAGTACTAGTAATGCAGTGGAACATTACTATTTGAAAATGCTGATGGGATCCAGGAGATAAGATATTGACAAATCGCTGTTGGCCGTTAAACAAGTTCTGAGAAATAAGTATTGCCAATTTGCCATAAATAATTGGGACAGTGAGGCAAAGCGGGGATGCCAAAGTTCTTGTTTGTATACTAGCTGCGTTGGTTTGTAATTTTATTTACATTTTGGTTTAAAGCATTGACATTTGAGATGCTGATGCCTCAGCCTTACCCTCTGCCTGTGTCTCCGCCTTACCCTCAGCCTGTGTCTCCGCCTGCACGTGTATCTGATTTTTTACTTTTTATTTTCAAAAGAGAGAGATTTATTAATCTCGGTGGCCTATATTGTTGACCTGAGTTATTGTGATGAACTTTCATGTTTGAATTTTTTGCACATATTGTTGTGTGTTACAAATATCGCCAACAGCCTTTTGCTCCCTTGTTTGCTAGTTGCTACCTCAAGTTCGAAATCTGAGTTGTGTTCCTATCTGAGATATATCCGTAATAGGTTCATCAACACAAAATACCATCTCAAAGAGGCAAACACAGCAGCACCAATGACTCCAGATTATATTTCATGCTAGTTGAACAATAAATTCATTTCTTTTAAGCCTCTGACGCTAGCTTTGCTAAACAAATAAGCAAGAAAAGCAGGGCAGAACCATTATATTTACTTAGGGGCCAAACTCTACTGTCAAAACATAATTCACACATATAATATACGCTAGCCTCATGAGGCTTTTTTTTTTCGGATTATTGTTATAATTTCTCATTATTTTAATTTGAGATTTACACTTCTTTTTCCACAAAAATTGCATGTTTAGAACCACTAATATGGCCAAAGTAGTATAAGGCCAACTCTAAAAAATAACACCAAAATAGCAATGAAATTTGTTTAGTTATTATTATTATTATTAGTATTATTAATTTTTTGATGTGATATGGGCCAGTTTTTTTTTTTTTAATATTATAAAAAACCACACGGTGGTTTTTTATTTTCTATTTTTAAATTTTTATAGAAGGTGGAATGGTTTTTTTAGGAGAAGGTGGGGATTGTGGAGAGTTTTTATTTTTTTCACTTTTTTTGTTATTAATTTTTGTCGATTTAAGGTTTTAACCATATTTCTTATTTTTTTGGAATAAGGATGAGTTAATTAAATTAAGAGTATTTTTGTAAGTAAAAAAGACAATAACTAACTTTTTGAATTCTCTTAATATATAGGGATACATTTGTACAGATACATGTTTATGCATGTGCAAGGTTGTGTGATATAAAGTGTGTAGTAAAAACCAACATTAAAAATACTGTTTTGAACACCATTTTAGTTTGTTTATTGAAATAAAATATTTCTATACTTATAAATACCAGTTTATATTTTGAAGATATATATATATATATATATATATATATATGTGTGTGTGTGTATTCTAGGTCATATATATATATATATATATGTGTGTGTGTGTGTATTCTAGGTCAAACACATATTTTAATTGTCATGAATCTTAAAATTATAAGTCCCTAATTCACCTAATATTCCAATCTCATATCCAATATTAATAGTTATTATTATAATAAATTTATAACCATAACAACTTTTTTCGAATGTAATAACAATAATATTTATTTTTTAAAAAAAGTAAGTAACACGTGGAGGGGCAGAAGAAGACACAAAGGCTTGCTCTTAACTCTCCTTTTAAATTACAATGCTAGTCACGTGGAGTGGTTCACAAAATTAAAAATTGGAGCACAAAAGTCAAAATACCAAAGCTGGAGGGTAAAAGAAAAAGGACGGGCAATAGAAAAAGTTAAAAAGAAGTAGGGGACAAAATGTAGAATAAAAGAAGAAG